>NC_061107.1:65167674-65215174 GCF_015104395.2 Macrobrachium nipponense
GTGTAAGTCGTCAAACCTCGTGTCATAAAGAAACCCTGTGGCTAGGCAGTTAAAAGAGAATCTGCTCTGTTTCATTGTTGTTTGGGCGCATTTTCTCTCTCTCTTTCTCTCCTGCGTGTTTAGGCAGGATAGGGAGAATTAAAATCCTTGTACATAAGGATTGCTCCTGGAGGAATCCCTGGCCACATGTCAAATCGAGTCCTATCACATTATCCCCCGTTTATGAGAAAAGAAACAGGAGTAAATAAATTTAAAAAAATAACATTAGCCTAAATTCATTTAACGTTGGAATAAACGACAAAGAAAATCAACGGCCATTGCTTTCATTCTTTGTAAAGAGAGATCATCAAAGTAGGTAAATAATTTACTATCTTATGTAAACACAAGGACAGCTACTTATGCACGTGTGTGTGTTTTACCTTCTCTTTCCCTGTCTCCAGCCTTGGATTAGGACCCCTGGTGAATCTCCCCCAACCCCCTTCCCTAAATCTCCCTCTGCCTTGCTGGCCCGTGTGAGAAATAAATTCTCCAGGAATTTAAATTTGTGAGAGTTAGGATTTGGTAGGTCATAGTTTCATGAGGGAGAAAGTATAAAGTAGAGTAGCTATAGCGTATAACGGGAATTCTATGAAGTTAGTGCAATTATTATGTGGTGAGAGAATTTTCATTTTGGTTCTTCCTCTTCCTTTTATCATTATTGTTTACGATGCTAGCATAATAGATAAGACTTCTGAGCATTGACGACTAGCGTTGAAGACAAGCCTGAGGATTAGTGTTGGTAAAAAGAATTTTTTCCATTTCGTCTCGTCCTCGAGACGATGAAAATCCCATATACATTTTTATTTTATCAACTGCATTTACCAAGTCTATTCACGTTGAGTTGTCTGTGAATATGTGATGACTTTGTTTTATTTTACAGGCCAGTTAACTGTTATTTACAGAGATATTTACAGTGATTTCACTAAGCATCAGTGTTGAGTTTTCCGCCCATATTTAGCCTAAGTCTCCACGCCAGCTTAACTGTAAATTACAGAGATTTATGGCGATTGCCAACCAGTTTAGGCATTGAGAGTTCTGCCTTTACATGGCATCCCATTACAGCTTAATTGAGCTGTTATTTACCGGGATCTAACTTGATTTACAACAGCATTTAGGTGAATTTCTGCACTTGCAACAAGCATTTACAATTTGTTTGACTAGCATTTCCACGTCGCCTGCGTGAGTTTTCCGCACCAGAGTTGATCTCATTTACAGTCTATTAGACTACCATTTCCCATGGCCCTTATGTGAGGCATTTACAATTTTTTTCACTATTATTTCCATGACTCTTGTGTGAGTTTTCCACACTGCGTGGAGGACATTTTCAGCCTTTTGGCTGTCATCTCGTCTGCTTCTGCAGATATTCCAGCCATAGGGATCCTTGTTATTTCCTTGGTATAGCATTGAGTATTCCACATACTCCTGGTGACATTTGCAGTTTTGGTGACTGCCATCCATTCTATTATCCCTGGGCTAGATGATTAGTGTTTTAGCTCTGAGAATATGGCCAGTAACGCAGCACTGGAAGAGGTTAGGGCCTTCACCGAAGCTGGAAAAGCAATGGGGCTGGAGGGCACAAATCTGATAAATTGGGTGAATGATAAGATGAAGGAAGCAGCCCAAGAGAGAGGACAAGAGAAAAGAGAAGCATCTGAGAGAGCATTCCAAGTAGCTGAGAGGGAGAAAGACAGAGAAGCCCAGGAGAGAAGGAAAGCTGCAGAGAAAGCACATCAGCTGGCTATGGCAGTCCAGAGTGCCACTCTGGCACCCCCGAGTGCCAAACCCCCTGCGACCCCTCCTTCACACTCTCACCTCCACAACATGGGAACCTTCATTAGGACTTGGGACGACAGCGAGTCCAACACCTGGCTCAATCATGTCGAGCATGTGTTCGAGAACTTCAATCCAACCCCTCAGGAAGTGGCCCTCCTCCTTGGCAAGCAGCTCACTGGCAAAAGGCAGACTGCATTCGAGGCCCTCCCCCTGAATGAGCGACAAGATCTCATCCATGTCTGAAAGGCAATCCTTTGGGCTTACGAGCCTACCCCAGACTGGTGGAGGCAGAAGTGGAGAGGCATGCCCAAGGAGGCTAACCAAACATGGGCAGAATGGGTAGCCAATAAGACACTGGCACTCCATAGGTGGATGAAAGCCTCCAATACCACATCCATGGAGGAGGTCTTAAAACTCTTTCAATTGGAGGACTTCCTGTCCTATGCTCCCCCTGATCTTGCCACCCACTTGGTGGACAAGACTCCTAAAACTATTTTGGAATGATGTAGATGGGCGGACAACTACGACACCCACAATCCGTTGCAGAGTTCTTTGAAGTAGAAAATTTGCCCTGCTCTCCCTCTCACTCCTGCTGCCACCTCTCAGCCTACCCAGCGCCCCTATAATCATCTACAGAAACCTGTGTGTGGGCGTTGTAATAAACTAGGGCACACCATGGAGAAGTGCTGCTCAAAAGTGGATCCTCCTGAGCCAGCTCCCGCTACTCCTCAGAATGGAACTTGCCATCATCATAATAAGAATAACAGCCATTGGAACAGAAACAACAGGCCCAGGCCTGATTTTAGCCAGAGTTTCTGTGACTCATGCAAAGTGCATGGGTGCACTGCTGCCTGGGTGGGATGCCCCAAGAAAGCTCCTGTTTCTGCCATTGGTATGGCTGTGACGAATCCTTCAGCTCTAGGCCCTCCTGCTCAGGGCTCCATATTTGTAGCACCTCCCAGACATTGCTATCCTGCCCACCAGGACCGAGCTTTCGATGACATTGGTGAGCAGGTATCCATTATTCGAGAGATAAAATCCCTTATGGAGCTCAGGGTGATAGGCATCAATTCATCACAATAGAGAGCCTCAACCACATCAAGATGTTCTTGCCTACTGTCCGGTTGAGAGTAGCAACCTATATACCAGGAGGTTATGACGTCCTGCTAGGACAAGATTTTAAGTCTCCTCCTACCTTTGTACTGTATCAGGGCCTCCGCCCTCACTTAGTTCCAGACCCATTCCACAGGCAGTGCCAGGCTCTGACCATCATGGACATTGAGCCATATTCGAATTCTCTCACTACGCTAGGAACGGCGTCAGTGCCAGTGCCCAAGGCAAGACTTGAGTCTCCTTCCTAGAGCTCTCAGTCCCTGTCACTTCCCTTCCACTGGCTTGACTGCTACCCTTGTCGGCAGTCGAAGAAGACCCAATTCCAATAGGAATCCTCCAGGACACCCATGACCATAGCAGAAACTCCACCTACAGTGCGGCCTTGCAAACCGCCCTGGAGTTGGTCATCCCAAATTGTGAGCCCATCCCGAATACCGTTACTTCCTCCACTCCCCCTCCAGCAGGAGCTAATCAGTCCTGGAGTAAGGACTCTGCTGAATTTGGCCATAGAACTCAAGGAACTGAGTCAAACAGCATTAGGCATGGGGACGAGTACCAGTGCCCTGGTTGTTGCAACAGCTGGAGACAATTCCCCTCTGGCATCTTCAAAGGGCTTGAGTCATTCAAGGACCCCCACAACTTCGTCAAACCAACCTCAGAGAGGTTGAGGGAAGAAAGGAAAAGGGTATTGAGGTTTTCAGAAACCCTACGAGAGTCAGTAGTCTCTCTACGCACTAGTGCCCTGGCACAGTGCCACCCTCTTATAGAGAATTCTGACCCTCTCCATCCCGAGGAGAGTGCCAGGTCCTGTTGCTTTAACTTCCTACTTATCCTTTTGTAACTTCTTCTATTTTTGTACTGTCTATATCTCCTCTTTCATAGTTTCCTTTCCTCTTCATCATCACCTTTAGGCATCTATTCCCAATGTATGCTTTGCTTAGGAAGAGCCCCATCTGCCAGTAATTCTAGCCCTATCTGCAAAGATATGTCCCTTTAAGCCCCTAGGCTTGTTCATAAAAGTGCCCCAATTGGCACAGTGTCCTATTCTAGGCACTCATCATTCCATGCGACTAGGAAAATTTTAGCCTGAAAAATGCTATAACTTTAGCTATATTTTAAAAGCCTGGCTCGTTTATACATTGTTTTGATTTTATTCTTTGATTTAGTATTCCTACCTAGTCTCTATTTTTTTGTGTAATTGTCAATGTCTCTGGTGAGACTTACATTTTGTGTAATTTTGTTTCCTCTCTAATTAGAATTACTTTTTTGATTCCATCCCTTTTAGTCTACACTAACATTTCCTATGGAGAAATTGATACTGTTATACGCTGTCCTAATGGCACAAGGACAAAATTACTAAACGAAATTGTAGGGCTATAAACACTCCTACGAACATGTCATATCGCCCCATCAGGTCAAACTAATAGCATGTGTTGCCTTAAACAATAAGCTGCAAGTATTATACATGATAGAATTAAGTATACTATTAACCTTGTAGGTTAAGTTAAGATCATTTGATCATTTATTGCTGTTCATTTTAACAGTCATTTCTAATGTGACTTTAGGTTTTAAGAGTAATAAAATTTGATTTTTCTTTATTGTGATCAGATAAATTTTCAAGAATGAAATGATTTTAAAATCTCTGCCTGTCAAGTAAACACTCAAATATGAAAATTAGTGGTCTTGTTGTCTTTTCATTTGCTGACTGATCTGTGCACTATGAATGGTAAAAGAACATGTGTGGGATCCCCGGAGGAAGCAGGGGAGCAAAAAAGGGGGGGAGTGGTGTTAGCACTTCTACAGGTGAGAGGCATCTGAGCTCTGGGGCACGTCTGGGACTTCTGAGAGTGAATCCCAGTTGTCTCCTGGTTTTTATGTTCTCTGGCATCGAGATCCTCCACCCCTTGCAGCAGGATACCTGTGGAGATTAATTCCAGGCAGCCAATAGGAATAGAGATGGTTTAGAGAGAACAAAGGCTTCCAGTTCAGAGGGGCAACTCGAGAATATGAATTTCCTTTATGAAAGGGTATTATTTTACTTGGCTCTGTTTAATCCTGAACACCTCCCCATTCTAGAGGACATTTCAACCCTAGACAGGTTGGAATAGACAAGACAAGCCAGAAACATGGACAAATGACAAATACAAATTACTGAGCCCTCTATACTCCCTTGAATGGGCTTATGACATAGAAAAAAAAACTCTGCAGATACTAATTTGGGTAGCTTGCACTTTCAGGGGCCCGGGCGTGTAACAACCAAAATAAAACCTGATCGCTCCACACAGGTAAGTAGTTCAACCATTGTTGATGCCATTATTTCTTGCCAGAACAAACGAGCTTCCCAAGAATCATTAAAGATGTAGATAAGGCGTGCAGCGCCATTCCACCAAGCAGAAACTAATTCACGAATTTCCAAAATAGGGCCAAGAAAACAGTGTTTTTTGTTTTCATCTAGCCGCCATCTTGCTCGTATTCTTCTGCTTTCTAGTCGGTGCTCACTGCCATCTGTCGGTGGGTTTTGACTAGAAAAGTGGTCGAAGGTAGGCTAGGCCCCATAAACTGCAGGTGCTCCGACCAAAGATTTCCAGGTACTGTAGAGAGTAATTTTGGGTGTAGCCAGTAATCGTTTTTTGCCTTAGTCTATATTTTGTTTCATTCTTTCCAAGGCGACTTCTCCCCTTCTTGGCTCAGTCTCTCACTCCCCAGTTTTGGTTCAATGCTGTAATTAATTCCCCTTGTAATGCTAGTAATGATATTCAAACATCCCCTTATGGAGGAGTTGTGGGAGTTCCATTTGACAGCGTCCTTGAGGATTGAGAGAGAGAGAGGGCGTAATTGGTGGATGGATGGTTAACAATTGAATTGGCTGTTGGTGAGTTATGGGTTGTCTGCTGGTGCGATTGGAGTTAGTTGTTATTATCAGAGTTCTGAGGAGTCAATCTGTAATGAGTTGTTTGAGTTATTTGTGCTGTGTGTTTGAAGGTTGTAGTGCTCGTGTGTTGGGAGGTTGTTGAGCTTATGAGTTTCTGTTGAGTTGTGAGTAATTATGGTTGAGGGTTGTTGTTCTTGGGAGCTGTTGTGGTTTGGTGTTGTTGGGTGTGGGCTTGTGGGGTTGTTGGTTTGGTGTTGTGGAGTAGTGTTGTTAGTGAGCTGTTGTGGTTTCTTGGTGCTGTTGTTGTTGTCGCTGTAGTCCTTGGTTGTTGTTGTGGTTGTAGGCCTTGTTTGTTTGTTGTGTTGTTAAGTTGTGGTTGTAGTCCTTGTTTGTTTGTTGTGTTGTGGTCCTTGGTTGTTGTATTGTTGAGTTGTGGGAAGGTGGTCCTTGGTTGCTTGTCGTGTTGTTGTTGCGTTGTGGGGTTGTGGTTCTTGGTTGTTGTTGTGTTGTTGAGTTGTGTGGTTATAGTTCTTTGTAGTTGGTTGTGTGCTGGTTTGCAGCAGTTTTTGGTGTCTCAGCAACCTCTTCCAGCGGACAGCACAGCATAGCCCTGAGTATCTGGAGTTGGGGTGAGTACATGTGTTTGTGTTTTTTGTTCTGTGTGTAGGTGAGTCAATTGTCCTGCATTTTTTCTGTAGCATGAAGAGGAAAGTGTTGCTGAGGGTGAGTTTGGCAGCTGGATTGATTAAATTTATGTAAGAGGGGGGGTCTTGCCTGCCTGTTTCTAGCTTGTGATCCCGCCACACCCTAGTAAATCAAGCAACGTAGTATTCCTTTCTGTATAGGCTCCCAGTCATTCTATGGCCCCCTGTGAGTGAGCTTTGATATGAAATTCTAGGAGAAAGTAATGTGTAATGTTTCTTATGCGTCCATCGCCTTACTACTGACGCTAGAATGCAATCTCTTTGCAGACAAATATTGTGCCTGGTTATGAGAGGAAATTTCGGAACCCTTGGGTACGCTCTTATTTAAATAACCTGTTCTGGGCAAATCATATCTCTGTGTCTGGGTCATTTCCTAGCCACATGTTCTGGTGAATTGCAATCAACCACTTTCATTTATTTTGGGACATACTCGAGTCCCCTACACCCTTAAGGTGTGAATTGCTGCTCATGCAATTCAATTGTGAATATAGTTCATTTAAACTAAGTTCCAGAGTTTTATGTAAATTCCTCCCTTCAGTAATATTGGCCTTCAGCCGTAGATTTTTGTTTGTAATAATCTCGTCCCTCCACTCAAGGCCATTTTAGGAGTGCCAGAAAGTCACATCCCCACATTTTATACTGAGGGAACTAGACATTTATTACAATATATATATGTATATTATATATATATATATATATATATATATATATATATATATATATATATGCAGAAGCCAGGTACTATGTCGTACCTCTAAGTAAATGGGGATACAATCCACAATGAAGTAAAATCCTCTTGTAGTTAAAATATATATTTCTTGTACAGGATTAAAACTTTCGACCATCAACTGTGGTCTTGTTCATATATATATATATATATATATATAGATATATATATATATATATATATATATATGTATATTATATATATATATATAATATAGAGAGAGATATTAGAGGATAGAGAGAGATAGAGAGAGAGAGGAGGAGAGAGAGAGAGAGAGAGAGAGAGGGGGGGGGGGTAAAATTAGATCGAACTTCTTTTATATTCAATTATAGACTTTTTATCACTTATGAATTATAAATGCGAATGCTTGAAACACACACACAAACACAAGATGCATTGCATCTGCAAAATTCCCACTTTCCAGCAGACCGGAAATTTACCCGCTAGATCACAACAAAAATATCCAGAATTAGCAAGAATATTGCTAAAATGCCAATGCTGATTGATTCAAGTGATGTTAAGGATGACATAATAAACTATATTTTCCAGCTATAACCACGTTGTAGAGTGCGACGCGGCATAGATAATTATTAGCAAATAACCAGTTAAATAATCTTAATGGAATAAATTAGGCTTGAATGGCAACTAACAAAACCTGCCACTATCGAGATCGTCGGGAGATTCCCAATTTCTACTGGGATGAGATTTTACGTTAGAATGAACAACTATTGGGAATTCCAGTTTGAAGGAAGTTCTTCGCGAAAAGGTAGAAATAAACTTCAATGAATTAAGTTCAAAAGAGGGCATAAAAGAAAATTAACATCGCAACAGTAACCTACTATGAGATTCAAGGCTTCTGTAACACGGTTTTTTGGCAATAACTTTTTATCTATGCATTTCATAGATATAACGCTTATTCAGAATACACATTATATCTACAAATAAATTTTTACTGTATTCTGCATTACGTAGGTTGAATAAATTTGGTACTTATAATGTAAAAGTGACTTTTTTTGAAGACGGGCCAACTTACTCAGAGAAAAGGTTTCGAACGTACTCGTTACGTAACTTATGACAGCATTTCTTCCCTCTTTCTCGATGGATGATTGGCTATACGTGTAAACGAAGGCCTATAACCTCTGGCAACAATGACATAAAAATTTAAATACAAGCAAACAGTACACCTTTTTTAAATCTTAATTCTTTTCACTTAAAAATGTCCTAAAGAAAAAACCAACCAAATATGTTAAATAAATACAAAAACACTTCCGATTATTAGTCTAACTCCCAAAATAAGTGCCCTAAGAAATTATAATCTACTTTATAGGTCACAATCAGATTGACAAGATGTAGGGAATAGTTGGTAATTTTCAAAGACATAGTAGACAAGCTTGATTTGATAACAGCTGTATCTAATGTCAAGCAATTTTTATTTATCGGCTATCTACCTATTTACTGAAAAAAAAAAAAAAAAAAATCCGGTACCGTATTTTGGCTTTAAACCTTCACCAATAATTATCGTCAGAATGACGACTTCATGAGGCTCCACCCCAAGGTATTCTTTAGACCTTGGCTCCACCCACTTTGGCCTCGTTATAATTCAGGATAACACAGAAGGCTATCATGGACATTGTTGTATTAGAAAATCTAACTTCTGGCTATAAAAACTCATTTCTCGAGTAGTTGTAAGAAGTGCTAAATGATCCTCAAGGCTCCCAGCAGTTGGCCTAAACGTTTCATTCGTGTATATTGCTGCTATTACTAATTTTGCGGTACTACTGCTACAGTTGTATTACTACGCTAGCGCAGATACCCCACCCACATCTATGCATCGTTCCGCCATTCATAAAGTCTTTATATCCAACATGGTCGTACAGAAGAAAAAAAATGATATCGGATGATCCGTTGGTCTGCTGGAGATTTTAGCACATATAAGCTTGTATTTACTTTGGATAAAAATCTTATTTTAACAAAAATAGTTATATAAAAACTGTTTACATACAATCTCTCTCTTTCTCTCTCTCTTGGTGGCATAGTGAATAGTTAATGGAAATGTTCAAAATCCTGAATGACATTACAAGTATTATAATCACGTTACGCTAAATACAAATCAGACCATAAACATTGGATTTAAACTAGAAACTGAATAATTACCTATTCAGGCTATAGTAAGTATGGCCACGGGCTTTCTCTTGATTGTATAAAGTTGCAAGTCGTAAGACTAATGCAGTTTTGCAACCACGGGGACAATTCCAAATCCTGTTAGCCATTCTTGACTACTATGGGTTTCAGAGCCGATGGAATAAGGTGAATGGGTTTCTATCTGGCGGATGAGCGGGGCAACATTTCGTAAAACGATGTTTACCTTGCTAACGTAATGAATGTTTTTCGACTCTTGGCTCGCGATCATTGGCCATGGCGTCGGCTAGATCATTTTTACTCTATAAAAATTAAAACTATCGGGTTTAGGTTATTGATAATGCTGACAAAATTTGTGTGTAGTTGTAAAATATACATATGTCAACTTTCAGCTACATCCGATGCTTTGATAAGGAGCAAAATCCAAAAAACCGTGTTACAGAGGCCCTGAATTTCATAGTAGGGAGTGCATGACCAAACAAAAACCAGTAACCCAAAAGATTACAGGTTTCTGACATTTATCTGGATAACAGCCTAGAAATAACAGCCAGGTTTGTATTGCTTAGTTTGGAATCAAATGAATATCCCTTGTTACCATACAAATCAAGCTTTTTATTCTTATGTGATGGCAGAAGGCGGCTAAAACAAACCATGATTTGCTTGCGGGCACAGCTGGTTGGATTTCGGCGTAACCCTGAATCAGCAGCACCTGAGTGTTTCCTGACCTCTATCTTCCACAAAGCTCACCTCAACTCCTGCTTCCCTTTTATGAAAGTTCATCACATATTTATACAAATCTGATACCATTGCCTTTGTTCTACTATTCTTCAAGCGATAACTTTTAGTATCATTAATTACTTTCTTGTTTACCTTAATGTACAATTGACCAAATTATTTTTAACATTTGTTTTCTTTCTTTAACATATTAATAGGCATTTTGACAAGTATTATTTATTACCGACTTCCTTATCATTAATCACATGTCAGTCATATTTGCTTGGTATTACTCAAGTGTAACTTCCCCGTAGGGGACTAGTGCCGTCAGTGCACCTCATTCGGTTCATATTCTCTTTCTTCCATCTTACTGTCCACCCTCTCCTAACAGTTGTTTCATAGTGCAACTGCGAGGTTTTCCTCACAGGTTTTCAAACCTTTTACTGCCAATTTCTGTTTCAGCGCTGAATGGCCTTAGTTGCACCAGTGTTTGGTATAATGCCCAGAATCTATATAAATCAAATCAAATCAAGTGTAACTTCTATGAATTCCTTGACAACTACAGTTCAAATCGCGCGGTGCCTAACTTTTTTTACCTTTACACTGTATTGGAAAAACGGCTTTGTCTAGTACAGAGGCTGAGGTCACTTAAAATGTGAGTTACAAAAAAGGGAAAAAGCATAACTTCCTGCGTCAATGAAGGCAGAAGATCACTCGACTTGACAACTGTTGCATCAAGTAGCCACCTACTGTAAAACATCGACGTTCCCTCTTCCCTTTTCTGCAGCTTGTAGAGAACTGAGCTTTATTTAATTTTGTCAGAGACTGACATTTTTTCAATAGTGTACAGTTTACAGAACATGAACATTATCAAATTTCCAGTGAACACTTTGCATGTAGTACGTAAACTTACCGGTGCTACTTTGGCGCTGAACATGGCGGAAGCTTCCCGGGATGACGTGCTTGGTACTAGACCCCCTGGGATCAAAGTATTATTTACTACACCCATTTCTATATTGTGTGGTCGACAGATTATATTAATATGTATACGAACTTCGTCTGGTCGCCTACTTTACATTTATCATACGGTGTTTAATACTAGCACCCCGGAGAGGTGACGCTTAGATAACAATCCAAAGCAGCATCAACTCACCTTAAAACCATACTCGGAAACTACCAGTGATCTCTGTATATGGAATGGGCATTGCGCATTTAGTACAAAGAACAGCGAGTCTATCACATGGAAGATACATTGCGTTGAAATAACAATGTAAATCACGACAAAATGGTTTAAATTAGCCGAGGATGCTGTTTGAATGGCTATAAAATTATTCTTAACCACTGGATATTCAAAATTCAGTTTTCGTGACAATATTGATTATGTCAGGATTGGTCATTATAAGGTATCTTTGGATAATATTTTATACTTGAAAGTAATATCTTAATATTGCACTCAATGTGCGTCCTATTGAGTCTGCAACCAGATAATATGTGTGCGTCCGTGTGATTTTTTTTACTTTTTTTTTATCGCCACCGTGATTTATATGCAATCATCCCCTTAGGAGGGTACGGCCATCAGTGCACCTCTCGCGGTGCACTGGAGGCATTACTTAGGTTGTTTGCATTGTCCCTTTGGCCCCTAGCTGCAACCCCTTTTATCCTTTTACTGTACCTCCGTTCATATTCTCTTTTAACTTACTTTCCACCCTCTCCTAACAGTTGTTTCATAGTGCAACTGAGAGGTTTTCCTCCTGTTACACTTTTCAGTTCTTGTCACTGTTTCCCTTTCAGTGCCTTTGGCCTAAATTTCATATTCTATATACAATCACTAAGCTACAAACGTCGTTTAATGTCCAATTCACGACACTTCGGGAATATCACCGAAGGGAAGTTATAAGTGATAATGGATTGGTACTTCTCTCTCGAACTCTCGACAGATTCCTCCAACGACTCCATTCGCTGTTCAAACCGTTGAGTCATCAAGAGAGGGGAAATTGTACTTAGCGTCGGCATCAACCCACCTCCACCATGATAGTTGACTGATTCGTTAGGAACACGCAGCTCTTTATGATTTTGTAAAATAAATTTTGTATATATTCTGTGCTCTATTACTCAACCGACAGACAGAATCACCCGGAAATATTTAGACATGGGTTACTCTGGATAAATGCTATAATGCTTCAGCCTCGCAATCATAAAACAAAAAGTTATTAGACATGGTTTCTAAGCAGAATGCCCCCAATAAATAATCAATTTATAAGGCTTGCAACGTGAGTTACTGTCCTTTAAAAAGTAATGAGCTAGTTTAGTGTATTCAGAGTATTACAACAGGCCCACTATCCTCCATGATCCCTGTTCCACATAACATGGTGGAGGTGGACCCGTAGTCACGTTGATTCCAGTCCAGAAGCAGGGATCACTGGACGTACATTCGTTTGTCGATTACAAAAAAAAAAAAAAAAAATAATAATCAAATGAAAATAAACACTGACATTTGTCGGGGCTGAATTTCTTTTCTACGTTGTGATCTCTTTTAAAATGTTATCAATTTGTACTCATAACTTAAAGGTGCGTCCAAACCACAGTAAAACATAATCATAAACACACGTCAAATGCTTATCGCTTGGTGAACGACCGCAAAGGCTGGATAATTGAATGAAGCTCTGCTTAAGAATACCAATAGGTCGTTGACTTGTAATTAACGTATTTCTTGTGATTACGATAACTTACCGACGCGTATTTATGGCATATTTTCAGCCTGAGCAGTCGTCGGAAAGAGTTCTGCGCTTTGAAAACAGTGCTGGTTAAAGCCTAGTTTGGAAAATGTCATGACACTCAATATATCTAGACCATGATGACACTATGGTTCCATCTTCCTGCCGTCAAGGACGGTGAATTCTTGTGTCAGGTATTCTTTGGATATTCGTATCATGTGGGTGATTGTGTTTCTTCGTTTGTATATCTTTTTGTTTTATACTTTTATTGGAAAAATACATTAAATCAAATTTACAGATATGTTATGGCATTTACATAATTGGCATTCTGTAAATATTCATCTTATAACATTTACTTTCATTTAATAACATTTTTCTTAATCCTATAACCAAAAACAACAGGTTGTCATCAATATTTAAAATATTTTTTAACATACATCGTAGGAAATAAGTAGTTTTTTCCGAAGATTGCATTTATGTTTTAGAGTGCTAAATAAAACGTTACTTCTTTTATTTGGTCTTTTCACATTCCATACTGTTAATAGATAATCAATAATGAGAACTACAGCACAATTATGGTCTTTATTAGTATTACAACTGAAATCAAACAGAATAACATGAAGAAAACTCTGGTTTCTTAAGTTACATAATGTAATCAAGGCTGTTTTTAAAAAATTTAACTCCTGTTGAATCTGATCGCAAAACCAGAAAATGTGAAACACCTTAATGTAACCAGAGTCCCGCTTTTTCAACGTCTGTCTCGCTTTTTTTTTTTTTTACTTTAGTGAGTTTTGTCCCGCTTTTTCAAGTTGGCCCCGCTTCTTTGTGCTACAAAAACAAAACTGTCCCCATTTTAATGGAATACTACTGATACTTTGTTTAATTTTGCCATTTCACTAGCTGGTACCTTCTATCGTCTTCTCCGACTGCTACGATACCCAATGAAGTGAATTAAAAGACTGTAAAGTCTATAAAGTGCGGCCCTTTGCAGCTGCTGATGTCGCAGAATAAAGGGCCGAGAAAGTCACCGAAGGTACTGTGGTAGTGTGTGTGTGTGTGTGTGTCATAATGCTACAGTATATGTATGGCAGTATGTGTAGGTGGGTGCACACATCTGTGCATTAACCAAATATGTATATATGCTTACCTGAGTAACTTGATCACGAAGTATATAAAACGCGATGCTATGTATAAATAAAGGTTTTGCCACGAAGGAAAAAATGAAAAGCGAGATAGCCAAGCACTTTCGGTCTAGTGCGACCCTTTACTCAGGCCTGAGTTAAGGGTCGCACTAGACCGAAAGTGCTTGGCTATCTCGCTTTTCATTTTTTCCTTCGTGGCAAAAACCTTTATTTATATGCTTACATGAATTTAATATGTATGTATATATGTATGTAAGGCTAGAGATGTCAATCACCAACACCTGTCAGAACTGGTACAGTTTGCTCTCTGCCTTCCTGGAACAAATGCTTCTACTGAACACGTGCTTTCTCTCACATGAATAAGATATGGGCATCTGTGTGAAAGTCCCAACTCTTAAAGCATTGCTGATTGCTAAGATTAATTTCAAGCATACATGTATGGACTTCTACGGTGTGCTAAAATCAACTCCAGAATTATTAAAGATTTCATCCAGTGAAATGTATGAATATTAAACGTAAGTAGAAAAATGTTTTGGATTGATTATTGGCTTCTATTATATATATATATATATATATATATATATATATATATATATATATATATATATATATAATGAAATGTCCGCTTTTACAGAAAAGAATCTGGTCACATTATATATGCATCATCCATGGGCATCCCCATTATAAATCCAAGGCCATCTCCATTTCTAATCATGAATTTATGATTCAAATGACATAACGTTTCAGTCACACTAGCAAAGGGTAGAATGCAAAATACTTTACTCCGTATAAAACATTTTATTTGACTCCATCTCATGGCAGACGGAGATGACTAGGTAACATTGAGATATAAATAAAACACATATTTCTGATAAACAAGTAAACACATTAGGGGAAAAATAACAAGGCTGAAAAAAAACTGGACTGGAAAAAAATCAACAACGGGTTAACTTAACATTGTCAACAAATATTGCTACATGTCTGCAGTAATAATAATAAGCAAAGAAAAAGACCAAGTCTATAAATAGTCACAAATAATCGAGTTGATTCTGTTATGACCAGATACAATATCCTTTTGGCACTGTCAATTTACTTACTTAAATCAGCCATCCAAATCAATGGTCTTTTATTATTAATATTAATGACATTCTTGTACTTTTGATTTCCTACACAACAAAAATGTAAAAAAAATGTTTGAGCAATACAATAAAAGAAATACTCAGAGAAAAGAGCGATAAATGTACATAAATGCAAAATTCATCAAAGTATAGTAAATCATAGGTATTCTAAATTTAATCATTCCGCTCAACAATTATGATGAACATTTAGGCTTTAAATTCTTCGCATGAAAGTCTATCTTACACTTGAGACATGAAATAGGACCCCCGTCCCGCCATCCCCCCACAAAACAACACAAAGGAATCATGCTTTCGAAAACAACAATCCCCTCATTGATTCTTGCATGTCCCATTTATGTAAAGATTTAGGATTGTTAAAAAGAATGTTTGTTCACGACAGAAAATTCACACGAGGGAATCTAAGAGAACGAGGCTCATGAAAAGCGATTCACTAATGGTCAACCTGAGCAGCTAATGGCTGTCGACATTTGTGTATTTGAATTCACTTTAGTGGAATTTCCTTAAGATTATTTCTTGAAATTAAAAAATTCTCTTAATGCAGAAAATGTATCACTTTCGGTGTACTGGAAACAATACATCACGTATGATATAATTCAAATAGCAACAGTAGAGCAACTTTAAAGTAAAATGTAGATCAATGAGAGAGAGAGAGAGAGAGAGAGAGAGAGAGAGAGAGAGAGAGAATATTAGTTATAAGGTACCAAAATAAAAAAATAGTAAATCTCCTCCACTAATACATTAAATACCGGATTTCTTGTATCAACGAAAAATAAGCACGATTATCTGTGACCATTCTGATTTTTCCACATGATAAAAAATAAACATTTGATGTACAACAAATATACGACAGACTATACACAAGCCATTTTCTCTTAACTAGTACTTCACTCTTCTTGATAAAAGAAGCTCACAACCTATTAATGCAGATAGTTTATCAACATTAGATTGATTACAAACAAAGGCTACATATATCACATAAGCAAAAATGACCTCAAAAAGAAGAAGAAAAAAAGGAATGGAAATATTCCAAAAGTGATATTTAACTGCTTGTACAGTTTCTTTGCATATCTTTGAGAAAAACGGTAAAGATGAAAAAATAAAAAAAATTAATACACAAAATGACCCATGTTTGTTGAGCGTATAAAGTAGCAGAGTCCATTCTAATCAGTTATAGAGAGAGAAAAAAAATCAATGTCTAAATCTAACAATCTTATAAAATAGCTTGCGGTTTGCCATATTTTCTATTAAACGTTCAAAAAGTCCCCTGTCAGCTTTCCTTCTACAGTAAATATGAAGGGGAAATTCATACAAAATTCCTGATATGAATTTTATCCTTAGATTTTAAATATCTAAATATAATGCCCATTTAATGCTCATAAATGAGAGAAAAATGACATCTTACGAGAGGAGACGAATAGTCGTTCACAACTGATACTTGAAGATGCAGGATTCGAGGAAATTGTTGACGAAAACATCGCACATATATTGCGTCACAATCAACTGTTTATTACATAAAAATGACAAGTTTTGAGGAGGAAATAAGTTTTTAAAGAGATTAAATTTAAACCGATGGAATTGGTTAAGAGGCATCCTCAATCACACACACACAAACATATATATATATATATATATTATATATATATATATATTATATATAATATATATATATATATATATATATATATATATATATATAGTATATATATATATATATAATATATATATATATATATATGTATATATATATATATATATATATATATATACATATATATATATATATATATATATATATATATATATATATATATATGTATATGTGTGTAAATATATATATATATATATATGATATATATATCTGTGTAAGCGTTAGCTGCAACCATTAACTATGTTAACGGATACCATTTAAGTCAAGAACTTCTTTTCGACAACCGCTCAGAGCAGGAAATTCAAAATGAATAACTATTCACGAAATGTTGCACGTCTGTATGTCATGACGACATACATGAGCATTTTTCCAAGTAATACTCGTAACTGAAAAGCTCTAGGCGTAGCCCCACTGGTGGCTTGATTACCTTTCAATTAAGTGAATTAGGTAATGCAGTATGTAATATCAACGACTAACATAAAAAATTCATAATGCTGCTCTTCACTTCTTTGGGCTAGTCGGGTAAACCATGTTCCTCCTCTAAGGGAAAAAAAAAAAAAAAAAAAAAAAAAAAAAAAAAAAAAAAAATAATAATAAATAATAATAATAATAATAATAATAAAACTTCCAATGCGTCAAACAAAAACCAAAGGTCTGTGGCCGTAAGGAAAGGCTTTCGGAAATTTAGTTTATTACATGAAGCAAACAAGTGATACAAAGACAAAATGACGCCATTTATCTTGCCCGAGCGAGGAGGAGGAACGTGGATCACAGGAGATGAACCAACGGGAGTGGATGACACAGTAGAAGAAGAAGAAGAAGAAGAAGAAGCAGGTAATCACCAGCAAGCTTGACTATAAAACCCTATCAAGCACCAGTTTCCAGGATGCGCTCGGCTCCACACGCAAAATGACAGAGCCCGCATGATGAAAATGCTTACAAAATGCTATCATAAACATTAAAAAATACTGTAAATGTTGTGGCTGGAAAAGAAATAATGACGGGAATGGTGACTTCGTTAAGTATACTTGACCTTAAAAAATGAGTGGAAGAAAATTTCATTTACAGATAAATAATTTTGATATGACCGGATAAATGAATTTGTTATCACCTTAGATACACTAAATAAAACGCAAATGGCAAAGCTTTAAATCAGCATCTACAAAAATCAAAAGACACAGTTTTTAAAGATCAAGAAACTGTTCCTCTTTAGTACACGACGTATTTGGTCAGCTGTCTAACTAACTAACTTGACGGAAGACTTAGTTGCCTGAACTTTTTACGGCTGTAATTATTGGTCTGACTGGAATTAAAATAGTGTAACCTCAACAACACAGTAATGGCTCAGACTGAAACAATACGTCTCAAAAGATACATTTCTTAAATCAGGGTACCCAGCTCTTTTTATTTTATGTCATACCAGCAATAACAGTTTCCAAAAATTAGCGTTTCTCGATAACCTTCTTAAACGCCAAGTTCCTCAACAAAAACTGTATGATTATGTATAGGAAGAAAAACTCACATTGTAATGAAAATATGCAACATCGGCGGGTGGAAAATTAAGTTACTTTTAATAGAGAAGCACTTCTCTTTCTTTAAGGAGGTGACATTCATCATGTTCTGTAAAATCAAAGATAGATTTAGTGGAAATCCTGGTTAATAGTTGGAGGAGTCATATCGAAGAGTTAATCTGAACCGGGAAATATTTTAAGTTTGCCCAAGATTGAGGTTACTGTTCGCAAGCTTATATATCCGAATATCCCAGGCAAATTTACGTTGGTATTCCTATTCAAACATGTTTTCATTTATATTATGTTTAGAATACATCCGACAACTACGAAATACGCCTGGCACTTTACGAAGAACGCCTGTTCTGGATCTCCCGTCCCTCTAAGGAAATATACAGAAAAGTCTGCAAATGCACCTTATGTTAGTACACTACGTCAAGTAGCTTAACTTCTAGTATCTTTTGAAATACTGTACCCTCCATAAATAATAATAATAATAATAATAATAATAATAATAATAATAATAATAATAATAATAATAATAATAATAATAATAATAATAATGCATTTGTAAGACTTTCAATACCATCAAATCACAGTTATACAGAAAAAAATCCTTGGTGAGCTAGCTTTAGTCTATGTAATGCTCTATATTTACACACTTTACAAAGTTATATACATACACAAAAACATAAAATCATCATAGGTATTATGCCCATTTAAAATCCTGTTGAGTTTGTAAGTAGTGTGGAAAATTTAATTTGGATTTGCTTTGAATATGTAATGCCAAAAATATATGACTTTGTTGGGACGGAGTCGCCAACTGGATGAGACCGGGCTTTATCTGTTATCTATTGGATAATGCTAGGTCACGGTGGAATATGAAATATAATATCACTGATCTGGCGGAAAACAATCAATAAATTAGAATCATAATTCTAGTTAAATAAAACTCTTTCTATGCTTTGGGTGCCATATAATAATACAAATAATGATAGATATGTAAAATACACAACGATCCTGACCAGAACAACTGCAAGCACCGTTCACATTGCTGTCCTACTTGACAATACCAAATTAAGCTCATAAATATGAAGAAAACGAGATGTAAAAAAAGTGGACATCTTTACACTAGATACGGAGAAACCATCTCTAGCTGATTTCACTTAAATGGAAATGTGGACTTTTACAAAACTACGACACTTCCAAATGGAAATGATTATAGGATACCTCTGAGTTTTCACCTTTCATATCCCTCATCATTTAGTCTGTCACCAATGGCCACTAAACGTTTGGAGTAAAATCAGGAAAAGAATACTCCAAATGTGTGAGTATTCTACCTTATTCACAGCTAATCATTTTCCGACGTGTTTATCTTAAAATCACAATGGATGTTTTCAGGAAAAAAAGGTCGTTTCAAAAAATTCTAAGAAACACGAAGTTAGAGGACCTTTTATCTCATCCCTCTTCAGATACAATCCCATCTGAAAGTGATTCTACCAACTGATGGCAAGAGTCATTCATATTCATGTGAAAGTTATGGTAAATAGAGGAAGCACTACTACACATATTCCGAAGGAACAGGAGGTAGGGGTTGGTCTTGTTTACTTTGACCCACATAAATGCCCCTCCTCTGTGGCCCTTGGACCTGGCGACTAGGCAGGGGAGGCAAGGGCCTATGGGGCGCTGCCTCTTCGTCCTCTTCTTCTTGGACCCCCTGAAGGTTATTGTTATGGGGAAGGGATTCGACAGGGACCGCGGAGGATGGGACTGAAGAAATATTTCCTAATATTTGGTTCTGAGACGCATTTAGAACTGCTCTAGTCTCATTGATATTTTTGAGGTTGGGCAATGTTTGCACCTGGTTTGCTGTCTGTATGACATTCATGTTGGGTTGCAGTGGGGGCAAAACTGCCTCGACGACGCCCCTGTTGTCCAGCGTCAGGTGTTGTGGAAGAAGCTCGAGAGCGAGAGGAAGGAGCTCCCGGTTGTGAAGGGCCGGGTGAATGGCCTGTCCCATCACATGTCCCGGCAACTCCCTTGCGGGCCCATTAAGTCGCCTGTCAGGTCCAAGGATATGGTTGCTGATCATCGACACACTCGACGATATGTTGGAGGGCATCAAAGATCGCTGGAGGTTCAAGTTGTTGCGCTCTTCGTTTTTCCTTTTCTTCTTTTTTTTCTTGTTATTTTGGTTGTCTGAGGATGACACGTCTGAATAGTAAGCGGACGAAGGTGTAGAAGTCGACCCGACTGAACTTTCTGGATGCTCAATGCCCGCCTCTGAGAGCACATACCCAGCATTCTCATATGTTCCTTCCGTGATATAAGACCTGAGGCCCCCAGACACAATGGACATAGGCCTCAAAGGATCAGGAATTTCCGAATATGTATTAAGGGAATATGGATTATACGAAATACCACTAGCACTCACGGGAGTTGAACCCGTCGAGTTCAACTCGGCATACACGGCGCTATGAGCGTCAGCATTAACGTAAGGCTCTTCTGTGTACGAATTCTCAGAGCCTTGGGAGGAAGAAGGTCTTAAAGGGCGTTCCTGCGATGACCCTCGACGCCAAAGTTTCATACTCCAGCCAGTGTGGGTCGTTCCTCCTCCCGCAGCAGTAGGGTTCTCCCCGACTGCTTTGACTGCCACTTCGCTGCTGTTTTCACTGCTGACACCACTGCTACTGATGACGCCGCCGCCGGTACCTCCCCCATCGGTACTACGTGTTGCAGTGCCACTTGAGCTACTTGGGGCGTTCGTGCTGGGACCTTTCGTCCAAGTCCCACGTAATAACATCGGGCACGTATCTGGAATGAGAGAGATAAGAATGATTAATATTTAAAACATCCAATGAATTTTATTTTTAAAAAATCATAAGAAACAAATTTTACTATTTGCATAATTGATTAATTTTTACAAGAACTCTTAAATAATACCCCTAAACATTCACAAATTAAGGGCTGAGTAAAACCTGTTTACACAGACCACCTTGTTGAACTCGTAAGGTCAAAATTAAAGCAGGAAAGTGTTTCATACGGCATTTTGGAAACAGTGCGTGCATTCACTAAATTAATGCAAATTAAACATAAACGTAAAACCGAACTTAGCTGGCTAATGCTATGCGTCAAGACACACTGGAAGTTTCCAGAATTCTGACTGAAAGACTAAAACTCGCAACAACGTTTAAAATCCAAATGAAACAGCTTCACTCTGAAAGGTTAAGGTGTGAAGAGTCTCTAGTGGTACATAAACCCTTTAGAAGCCCACCAAACCACAATGAAACAGGATTACAGAATATAAAGTTTAGGTCAAAAGGCTAATCGCTGGGACCTATAAGGTCATTCAGCGCTGGAAGGGAAATTGACAGTAGGTAGGTTTGAAAGGCGTAACAGGAGGAAAACTTCAAAGCAGCTACACCATGAAATAATTGTTTAGAGAGGGTGGGTAGCAAGATGGAAGACAGATAATAGGAATGAAGGTACAGTAAACGGAATGAAAGGGGTTGCAGCTAGGTGCCAAAGGGACGCTGCATAGAACCTTTAGTAATGCCTACAGTGCACCCCGTGAGGTTCACCGATGGCACTAACCCCCCTAAGGGATTTAGGAATCAGGAGCCGAAAATCAGCATCATCGGTATAATCTGCAACACAATGAAAATAGTCGATCACCAATCAGAAAAATTTCCGAAATTTTCTCGTTAATTCATACTAAAATAAGTCAGATACTTAGAAAATTCGATTAATGTTAAAATCTAAAACCCAAATCTCCAGCTATAATACAGATGAATTCCCTTTTTTAACAAATGTAAATTTCTTAGGAGTCTGTAAGGATGGTTGGTAAAAAAAAAGAAAATAAATACAACAGGCTACCAATTTGGATGGACGTATATATGTATGGAATTGAGCGATATAAATTCAGCCCACGCACAAGCACCCTGAGGTTGATATTCAGTGATGAACATATCAAAATGGTGAGAAGGTATGATGCAAAAAGAGGATTTCTTTATAAACTTCATTTTAATATTTCCACAATTCGCGCCTCCAACGGCAATTTGTGCTAAAAAAAACCAAATAGCTTCTGGAAGACTGATAACATTTACGACACATTACATATAACTAGCACCGTATGAAGATATCTGCCTGCGGGCTGATAAATTGAAAAACAGGTTAAAGCAAAGTCGAGCAAATAATGAAACCCTAACAAACAAAACAGACATTAAACATTTCAAGCTGATGAAAAGCTTCCGTGTTCCATTTGACTTAGATCAGCACATATTACGAATACATTTTAGTAAGTGCCATACGAAAATACGAAAAAAGAAAATCAGTTTTTAATAATTCAGTCACAAAGAATACCAGGTTTCATGGTTCGGTGGTCAGCCACATTAGAAATTCACACATAAGTAAAGCAGAGCACATACTCGTACGTAGTAAACTCCTTTCCAGAGATGCTGCCATGAGGTGAAAATAAAAATGGAAAAAAAAATGAGTGAAAAGAAGACAAGATCGAAAAAATTCTACCCTCTCGTCGACACAAAAACAGAATTCCGATAACCGTGTGAACAATCAAGTCTTTTGTAATGTAATAAACCATTGACTGTTTTATGGTTGAGCTCCGAGGTGTTGTATTGTCCGTTTCTTCTAAGACTCGCATCTAGAGAGTTGAAGACTCTTCGACGACCTTCAAATGGTGTCCCTCGAAAACAAAAACAACATAATACACGATACTTATTAAGGCTATTTTTTTCTACAGCTGAAGAGTAGATGATAATCTATCTTGCTTTTTATCAAAAAGAAATGATTTGAAATTTTGGAACAAGGGTTGTCAGAATACATTTCCTCAAGATGAAAAAAAGGAAAACTAAATTTCTCAGGCCAAAATCGGTGAAGAAGCCAGCGCCTGCACGGAACAGGTCCATCTCCTTTTTAGGAGTCTGGAAGTGAATTGTTTTACCACCAGACCTCAGAGCGGTCTTTCATTGGGTTTCCAATCCAGCCACTCTTCCTTTTATCACCATCATCACCTCTCCTAATCGTTTTCTCCTCCTCAGCCCGTTTTACTGCACCCTCACTATTAATCCCTTTTCATAATTGGTCTTCACATTTTAACACTCCAGCAGTTTCGTTGTACATACATACACACACACACATACACACATACATACACACACACACACACACACACACACACACACATATATATATATATATATAATATATATATATATATATATATATATATATATATACATATATGTATGTCTGCCTTACGTTCCGTTACAATCGTCGCTTTCCGTATTTTCAGTTCTCGCTGTGTTTGGGGCTTCATCATCTCCTCTTCCCCCTCCCTGGACACCCTACTCCGCCTATGCCAACCCCTTCTGCCTATCTCCCCCCGCCATCTAAGGAACGCTTCTTTCGCCGAAGTCTTTGCGAGGCCATGTTTAGTCACTGACAAACACCATCCCTAAGGGATACTTGTCACCTCCTGCGTGTTCTACCAAAGATCCTTAAAGATTTTTCCCCCTTTTTTCATTCCGAAGAGGAAAAGGTAAATAATTTATTCCTTTTGTCTATCCAGAAGGGAGACAGCCACGATGATGGTTTCGATAATCAATCAAAGGTAACCATTTGTCACCTGTAAGTCTTCAGCGTCAATGTCGATCCTTCTGAGCTCATTAAAACTGTCAGCAAGATAAATTATTATTTCTAACGAATAGTATTTAGTGAAGCATACGAAAAATCTAACAGCAGTTTTTATCTGAACTTTACAGAAAACTGACATTTTCTTCAATAAAACAAAAAAATGAATCCTCATCCGACTTCTTCAAAGTGAAACAACTACTAACTAACAACACAACAGCTACCTGAGACGGATGCAACGTTTTCCAAGCTCAACACCTGGCGATTTCATGCACGTTAAGACTGACAACAATGTTGTGAGTGGTATCTCTGTCAGCAGATCCGCAGATCCTCAGAAACTACCGTAGTTGCATTGGTCTTTTAACCCTAGTGTGTTTAAGAATTTATAAAGGATTCCGGTATACATATGTTATTCTAACATTAATGCAAATAAATCGCCACAAATTATTAATAACTGATTTACCTCTGAGAACTGGTGTCACAACTACAAAGTTATCGAACCTGATCTACAAAATAATGTCTTGTTCAAATAGTATCACAGAAAGTAATTTTCTAAGACTAGAATTATCCTTTCTCCAGATACAAAGCCTCTCCTTTACGACGTCCTAAACGGCAGGAAGATATGGCAAAATTTACTTTGTTGGATAGTTACTAGAATAGGTGAGGCTATACAATCTATTTCATTTTACAGTTAATAGCGCTGAAAAAAGCCCAAGAAATAATAGATATTACAACAGCAGGGATCTCTGAACATGCCGAAAATATTTCAGTAAATTAAAAAAAACTGTTTAATATATAAATAATTTCTGGATTTCTCTCAACAGTGACCGTTTCGGAATCTGAAAGCCTGCTTTATATTGAGGGTCGGGGCTTAAAAATGAAAATACCTGTTGATAAGCTAAACTATCACGGAAATCTCCCAATAATAATAAAAATGAAGAAAAGCAGTGGAATAGCCTGATTTTACCTCTATCAATACTGCATTTTTTCTTAAATCTAAATATTTTAACGAAATTTAACAACCACAACAATAACTTTTTTCTAATCGATATTTCTACATTTCTATATATTCAATAAAACCTTTCTCCTCTCGACTCATTTTTTCTATTATCTCCTGACGATTTCAAAACTCTTTCTACTATCATTTAAATCAACCCAGACTAAATCTGCCTTTCATATAGTCAATTCACCAAATTTCTCGAAGCGCATCCTTGAAAATAAAAAGTGCCTTCTGTCTTTTACTGTAGTATTTCGTTTAATTATGACATCAGTCTGTCCCGTTTTCTAGTCAGTCTGGATAAGTTCCAACTTTATCAGCTTCAAATCGGCGTAATCTCTATAATCCTCCAAGAATAGTGATGACCTGTTGGAGTCCTTTCAACCTCATTCTACTACCAGCACTTTATAGAGTTTTTTTTTTTCTATTAAGATAATAATTCACTCGGGAGTCCATTGTTCGACCTGGTATGATGAAGAAACTTAATTCTTCGAATCTTGAGCAAAATGAGAATCCTTTACTAGATACATACCTGTCTATTTATCTACATATCTATCTATCTATTTATGCATATGCATGTATGTTTTTGTACCTATACGTCGGTAATCAAACGTATTGCTACACAAATATACCAACTCAAAGGAAAACGCTTGTCATAGTTTTCGTCTCAAGGACATCAAAATTTTATCATTCGTCGCCTGTTACTTCACAGGCGCCGCAAGCCCTGTCTGTTTCCACTCAGTTTTCAAAGGAACAATTTTTCGTAATCTGATTTTTGAAATTCAGGCTGTCAACCCAAGCATCGTGGCACTTTCGACCATTCAGTGAAGAGATGCAGTTGGAGTGGTTGGACAGCATGAGAAAGATATTTAGAAAATAAAGGAAATGAATTACAAGTATCTGAAATTGGAGCTCAGAGAAAGCATCACAATTACATTAATATTTACCTCTTTGAGATACTGGCCAGCAAAACTGAGGAAAGGAAGCCAGAATGGAGCGTGAGTAAAGAGCTAAAAAGAGGACGCAGTCAGGGGCCGAGGGATGTTGAAAAAACCCTTAGTAATGCCTATAATCCAGGGTGTAAGGTGCACTGATAGCACTAGCCCCTTGTTAAGCAAACTTTTAAAGTGCATCTTTACATTTCTCTGTAAACTAATTTCTTTGTCTACATAACTGTTCTGTACTAGCTGCAGCTGACGATATAGTCTCTCGTGGACCACAAGACGTTCCAAAGCGATCTGTTGTACTCAGCCCAGATTTTTTCTTCTCAAAATAAATGAAACTCGCCTCTGACGATCAAAAAAATTTAAGAGGCAACACAGCTAACTTTTCTCCATGGCACTCAGGGTGCATAGAGTACTAGTAGGAAAAACGTAATGCAGCAGAATAATTGGCCTGTAACTTACACCCTTCCGTAGCTGACTTGTTTATTGTACGTTCGACTTTGTTAACATGGTAGAGGGGGTTGGATATCGATTCTAATTACAAATATCTGAGTTCGAAAGTGATTTGTAAGGTTGGAATCGATATCAACTAAAAAAATTCCCCTTCGGTTAACATATATGAAAATATATTAATTCCGAAGTAGAGCGAAATGCATATTATATGACCTTTGTAGGTTAATGCATGTATATGAATCACGGTGATGTGATAAAATTCATACATACACACACACACACACTCACAGACATATATATATATATATATATATATATATATATATATATATATACATATATATATTATATCTGAAAAATTACGCATTTATCTATTCATTTGTGTATTTTGAACAAAGAGTTGGTAGCGAAAGTCCTAAGCTTAAATAGCTCTTGGCCCGAGCATTCGTAAGTACAGAGATAATTTTTGACACAACTTTTCTCCATGGAACTCAGACAAAAAAAAAAAAAAAAGGATACCTGTAAATATTCCAGTTTTATTACCCTTTACAATTAAAACTTTTTTTCACGTTTATTTAATTTGGAATGAATAACTTTCAGCCCGTTATAAACTGGAACTTGGTTGAGACAGAAATAAAGGTGCTGAATTCATGTGGGTATCGTATGTCCGTGAAACTTCAAATGCATTTGTATTTCACTGCAGTGACTTAGTAGCAGGAGATATTTAGTAACCAGAAATTGATTGATGTATAGGTAACATTGCAAAGTGAATTCAGTAGACATGACGCTATCATTATTGTTCTGACAGGCAATGCAATAAAAATTCTCTCTCTCTCTCTCTCTCTCTCTCTCTCTCTCTCACACACACACACACACACACAACAGATTTCTTGGCTCTTCAGAAGCCTGTCATACAACCCCAGTCACACCGTCGGTCACACGCAAGACTATCAGTGACGTCACTGAACAAATTAGAGTGACCATAAAATGTAAATCGATCGCGGAGAAAATCTGAAGACGAAACTGAGTGACTGAGATTTTGGACCAGCGACTTAACCCCTCTTCTACAGAGCTTTAGTTTATTCCCGAATAAGTTCTACTTCGGTATGTAACAGGACACCTAAAGCCCATGATCACTTATCAAACTCCACAATCAAAGCATCTCAGTCGAAACTTCAATTTCAGACACGAATTTTAAAAAACCCAAATCCTGCTGACACCAACACAAGAGGGTGAAGTTTGAGAGTTCGCCAAGACCTTTCTTAGTTACATGATATGAATACAAATGAGGACAGAGAACCTGAATTAAATGGGCGTATATATGTTATTGGATGCAACATCATCCTATCGAACGACGGATAGAAACTGACAATAAAGGTGGTTTCACACCTGCAACTATTATATTGCAGGTGGAGTAAAGATTAGAGGTGTGAACAGGCTGCCTACTGAAAATATCTTGCTTTCACAACCAAGCCCCGTTTCCTTACTTCTAGAGCCCCACCTCTCCTTAGCAGATTTACACAAGGCTCGACATCTGGGTATCATTCCACAATATTTTCTCTAGATGAACAATTACTAGGACATTCTTATACGAAAATCTTTTCTAATAAGATTTCTTAAGATACAGTGGCCTAATTATTAGAAAAGTACCAAAACACACACTCACACACACACACACATCACACATGAAGAGAGAGAGAGAGAGAGAGAGAGAGAGAGAGAGAGAGAGAGAGAGAGAGAGAATCATAAACTCTAAGTAAAAGTTTTCAAAGAATAACAGAAATTTATTGGAATGACCTCAAGAAGAAATAATTTGCAAACTAATCTTTTCCGGGTTTGTGTGCGCACCAGCTTCCGGCATGTGATTGATAGATAAAACAGACAGGCACCCTACTTCGACAAAACATAGCCATCAGAAATTATCGGAAATGTAGCGAATACAACGTAAATTCTGTCTGCACCGTGCATAGCGACTAATTCTAATGACAGCGTATCTTTAAACCCGGTTCCGTAACTTGGGAGGCTAAACTCAAAGATGCTGCTGGACTTGAACTTTGATTAGAAACTTCGTCGTCACGCAAGCTGATGCCTATATAATGAATGACGTCGCAACAAATATTTAACTGAAAACGACAACAGTTGCAATAAATCACGGTAAGGGAAGTTAAGAGGAGATCGATAGCGACTCACGATGAAGCTGAAACTGTCTATGAATATCAAAAAGAGCAAAGGAAAATAGAACAAGAAGATTTAATTAAATTATACCATTACACACCTATACCCAGGAGATTACCGTATTACTACTAACTCTATCCTGTTATCTGACTCCTGATATTCGTACTGAAGCATTATTCTCAAATCGATAAATTCTTGTTCATCAAGTTTCATTGTCATGCCACGAATCATGTCCGTATAGCAATACTGATCTACAACCTTATTTTCGTACGCAGATTCAGTCTAACCGACTTATAAATCTTATTCGGCTCAGACATTGTTTGATTTACCTGTTTTAGTTCTACTAAATTCCAACTTACGAAAACCCTTACTGGATATCACTGCTCCTAAGTAACCATTAATCATTTCTCGATCGAATGTTATTGCATCCCTTTGTGTATTTAGGTCCCGAAAATATCTATCTTTTGTATTGGGTAAAACGGTTGCCAACTGAGGTAACGAATTTTACTCTCTAAGATGGTTTCTCCTAAAATTGAGTTACCTGAGAAGGCTACACCCTAATGAAAATATCCGCCAAGTTTCATCATAATCCGTTCAAACGCTTGAGATATCCTGCTGTCACCCGTGCAATCACACACAGATCGCAATCACACACAGATCGACAATTGTGTAACCATTGCTTTTCGCATCGTTGACTGTAGTAATCACGTCAATAATAGTTTTTATTCTTGTACAAATATCACCCTCAAATGAACGTTCGTGAAAAAGGAAAGACTGTTCAGTGAGAAATACGCTGCCTACTGCATATGCCACTTGACCAAACCAAAAGGAAGATCGAGGAAAATAATGAGAAAGAGAAAAAATGAAAGAGGACTGTTTTATCTGTACACTAAACCATGCGTTAAAAAACCGAATGGAGTAAGTGCCTGGGGCAAAAAAGGCTTTCAATGATGAACATAGCTGCAATGCATTTACATGAATGGGCTGAAGAGCATTTGATACGTTTCTTGCTGAAATATAAAAGGGGTAGTTTGGAGAAGGTGCAGTGAAAAGAAAAAGAAGAGAAAAAAAAACTGCAGTTATAGGTGTCTAATTTTGCGACAGTTGCTATTAAAGCAGCAGCGCTCCCCCAAGAAAATATCTAATATAACCTAATAAACAACTGTAATCACTTTTATGCCTTTTACTTTACCTCTATTCCCGCTTCTTACTTCAGTTACACTGTCCAATCCCTGTAACTAATGCTGTCTACTGAGACAGGGATTTTCTCCCAGTTCCACGTTTAATACTTGTACTTTATTTCCTTTGTTTCTTGGAACTCTCTCTCAAGCTATGCGACCACTCAAACTCCATCATTTCACCGTCTAAGCGCTGAATGACCGAAAGTGACCCAGTGCTTGGCTTGACAGCCTAAATTTCAAAAGTCAGTAATCACCGAATAATGATAAATCTATCTATCAAAGACGGAGAGGACATGAACCCTTTATTCAACTTCCAAAATTTGCTCAAATTGACCTGATCCATCGTTTGTACATGAACTTAACTGTAATTAGAAATAAAATATCAGAGTAGAAAAAGTATATCAGGGTTAAAAGACCTTAAACTACAGAATTTGAGCCAGAATAATAAAAATGAAATTACTTTTATCGACGCGAGCAAACGACTGAAAATATGCATTCACATGGCGTAAGGAAGATCATATCACGAACTGTTCCATGCTCTATTTCTGAAAGAATTTCACGGAACGAATCTTGACAAGACAATTTTCTTACGAAGTAGGTACCCACTCAATATAAGTCAACGTAAACTACTACAAGGGTGGGAGCTCACTCATACACGCACGCACACACACACACACTATATATATATATATATATATTATATATATATATATATATATATATATATATATATATATATATATATATATTTACATATATATAAATAGGCAAAGTGTAAAGATACAGGAAACTGTCAGATGTGGCTAGAAAGTGAAACAATTTTGAAGTCCTTTTCTTTTTATTCATTAAATCGATTTTGTCAACCGCCTCCCCTCCTGACGTGTTCCTGTAAGAGTGGCACCTGAGGAATACAGGGATTTTGAGGCGGGAGAGAGAACATGCATAAATTGATATTGAAGGAAATCGGCTCAGACAAGTCTGAGGCAGGTCGTATTGCCTTATCGAAGCGGCTTCCTGGTATCCTTAGGAGATAGGGTAAAAACCTACCGATGTTTTCTACCCAAACTTTAATTCAATATACCCTGCTGAGTAGACTAAAACACTTATGTTGTAACTATCAAAATTCCACTGCTTGGGAAAGCAATTCCTCGCTATTTATATACAAGTCCTTAAAATGACATAAACACCAGCAACAACTATTTAAAAAAAAAAGATTGCACCAGACGAATGGAATATATCATGTCGCCGAAAATGACAGAAGCAAATAAAAATGTAATTACATCTTACTTAAAACAAATCAAGTACATTTTATACACTATTTTTGAGGGTGTAAGCAATCCTTGCCTTGCCTCAACGTTAACGAAACTAATTAATGGTATAAACAATTAATCAAATCTGCAGTATATAAATAGTGTTAAATATTAGAATAATATTCTTTATTTGCAAGGGCTAGTAAAAATGAAAAAAAAAAAAAAAATATATAGACTACTGGAAAGTGAAATATCTATGGCTTTGTCTTTCGGAAATATTCTTTTAAAGTAAAGTGTAGAAACGTTTTACCTCGGCCTACTTCAGATCTTTATTTACATAACTTATTTATATACTTTACTTGTAAATGTAATATTTAAAATTCACTCACCTCCACAGTGATACCAAAATGAGTATGCTAACATGGATATCAGTTGTACACAGATCAACCGAAGAAATAATTTGATAAACAATATCTATCTGCGTAGGGAATCGTAAAAAAGTATTCATATAACCTTTTATGTTTTTATGTGCAAAAGCTGAAATTTCATGTCATTAAACGATATCTGATTGGAAAGCAAATTTATCGCAGTTTTGAATTTTGGGAAAAAATAAAAAACCTCTAATTTTACACTTTTGCAAATATTGTTTTACAGCAAAGCATACAATTTCTTTTACTTGGCCGAGGTCAACTCGCCAATTTTCCATTTCATTTGGAACCTGTTTTCTTTTTCCAACATCCTGCAACACAGGACAACGATTTACTTTTGAAATGACACTTAAATGAATATACTAGCATGAAAACTAACTTAAAGTAGACCGTTCAAGAGGAACATTACTGGTACACACGCGGTTAGAGAAAAAAAATATATATAAGTATACACCCCCACACACACACGCACACACACACACACACACACACACACACACACACATATATATAATATATATATATATATATAGATCTATATATATATATATATATATATATATATTTGTATATATATATCATATATATACATATATATATCACTTTCGTCGAGATCAATGATACATCTTGCCTGGATAGTATTATTCTGATATGACTGCATCACATCATTTCATGATAAAATTTATGACCTTTTAAAAGAGAAGCTTGAACTATTTGTGCCGGGAGAGCCGTGTGCACTTCCGCCTGGTGTACAATGAGATGAAAACAAGCGGTTTAGAGTGAAACGACCAGTGATCGAGGGGCCATTGGAATAATAAGATGCTTTGGCAACGCTGCCGCATCTCTCAAAGCACGCTCGTCGCTGAATCACTTTAATGCCATTAATGTGCGTCTCGGTCCGCCCAAATTCGCCTCGAAAATCCGTGATAAACCCTAGAATCGCTTTTCAGTCCCGTATAATCTGAAGAGCATTCAAATAAGAACAAAAAGGACTCTTTGGATACAAATGAGCGCATGAATCCGCCTCTCCCCAACCCCCGTCAGCTCTTCATAGGACTACAGGAAGCATTACGTTCCACATTCAGCTGGATTTGCATCAATGAGCGAGATAATGGCACTTGGAGCCTCCAAGATCTCGAACCAGGGTATACAGCTATGGAGATATGATCCCGTTCCAGACATGCCTGTGGAACAGAGTTACTTTCTTTTCTTGTGACGTATTTCTTTATTTCGTGAATATGTTTTTATCCTCTTTTCAAAACATGAAGCAAAGGTTTCATTTCCCTCCCGATATACTAATGGATGGTTTCATTCTCTCTTCTGAACAGTTTTGAATAGGTTAAACAAAACGATTGTTAATTCCCAATCACACATATCATTACTACATCAAGAAGCATGGGTTTGAATAAGTAACTGGATCAGAACCAAATTGTTTAGAAGTGGAATCCAGTTCAGTGTTATATTTCTCACCTTAACTACATGGTCCCTACATGTAATTGCTCATCGAATATTACCGTTATTATTAGGGAGAATAATGATCATCACAAGGTAAGCTATTCTATACTAAAGTTGATTGCTTTAGGAATAAAATTTATTAGTTTTATTTCAGAAGGTCTTTTGCCGAGCTTGAACCCTGAAAATTACATATGCAATCAACACCCGACTTAGCTCAACAAAAACAATATTCATAACACTTATATCTCTATGTTCTTAATCAAAGCGATGCCAAATGGTTTTTGAACGTCTCTTATTTCAATCAAAACTTTCCAGACAATTGAATTCACCAACGCGCAAGGGAATATTTTATATGTAGTCAAAGGAGCGCATTCATATTTCCATATCTACTGAAAGCATTAATTACCCCAACTATAAAATATCAAAACGGGAATGCTTACTCAAATAAACTCATCTTAAACGAAGCAGAAAGTTACCCTCGATATCGCAATTTCAAAGGCTTTGTTCATTTTGGATTCAGATTGAATTCCATCTTTGCTTTCAGGACTCTCATCTCTTTTCCTTTTACGTTCGTCATCAAATATAAATCATGAAAGCAGAGGAAAGAAGTTTTTAAGTTATTAATTAAGCCAGAAGTTAGAAGGACTTAACTTTCCCTCCTCAGAAGTTTAAAGATCCTAAACTTGGTTGGTTCTCTGAGAGAGAGAGAGAGAGAGAGAGAGAGAGAGAGAGAGAGAGAGAGAGAGAGAGAGAGAGAGAGAGAGAGAGAGAGAGAGAGCAAAGGGAAATGCTAAGAGGAAATTGTACATAATAAATAAAACACATATCCCATCTAACAGAAATTCACCTCGGCGGCGTACTAACGGAGAAGGAGTTTGAAGAATTAAAAGCACTACAGGGTTACGTGTTACCAAAAGGATACCATAAAATAATGGCTTTAGAAAAACACAAAAATGAGAAAAGAAATCGAAGAGGAGAGAAGAGGAATTCTCTCCGGTCACGAAAATCAAAGAGGTAAAAAACGTCGGAATGTTTAAACAATTCTCTGGGAACTTTACAACACGTATTTTTTAAATACTTTTTCAACAGTGCAAGGATTTCTCCATTTATCTGACTCTCGCATATATACACACATAAATACATACATAAATTTCTGTGTGGACATGACGTGTTTATTACATGGACATACGACGAGCAGAATATTACAAACTACTACTGTCGTTCACAAATCATTACTATTTGAGGCTGACTACAAAGGAAATGTAGCAAAGTTTGCCATTTTTGTTTATATTTTAATTCCATTCAAGTTGAAAAATGTTTAATCACTTTTCAAATATAATAAAAAGAATTTCCATGGAATATAAGTCGTAAGATATATCAGAATGCAGTAAACAAAATGTATGTATTACATACGCGCGTATATTGATGCTTATGCTATTTGAAGTACTTTAGGGCGCAGTCCTTTTTAATGGTATTAGATATCTGGTGGAAGCAATGGTTTCTCAGGGGGTCGGAGAATAAAGAGTACCACATCGTGTTGACATTTCCCTTCTGTTTACAGAGTCGGTGTTTTTCAGTGGGCAGCCTTTTTCCCTTTAGAGGGTAGTTGCAGGTGGTACCTTCTAATTCATTGCAAACGGATTTGTATGGCGATACAATATTCAGTACACCGCTGGTCTTTCGATGAACGAAGTCAAGGTACAGCCGAATTGCCCAACGTAGATACAGACACAATAAGGGCAGTCCTGAGAAGAGCGAACAAGAGCAACCCCCTCGGTCATCCCTTATAAGAAGAATCAAGGATGAACTCCATGTGCATAACATGGACAGCAGCATCCGCTCTATTTACCTAAACTGTTTACTATATATATATATATATATATATATATATATATATATATATATATATATATATATGTATATGCATACATAGATACATACATGCATACACAGACATATGTCGCCTAAGTCAGTTATGGTTTTACTTTTTTAATTAAACAAAAATGTGGCCTGAAAGTAAATAATTTAGAATTATCGCCTATCAAGTAATTGAAATAATCTCTGACAAATTCAATACATATATTCAAAGGATACTAAAGAGGGATTGGCATTCTCTCCTACACAAACAGGAGAGAGAGAGAGAGAGAGAGAGAGAGAGAGAGAGAGAGAGAGAGAGAGAGAGAGAGAGAGAGAGAGAGAGAGAGATGGTACAGATTCTCTGACTCCAAACGTAGAAAAATATTCGGACTTTAAATAACCCACCAAATTTCTTCTCCAACTACCTTCAATACTTACCGGAAATTCAACTTCATGTTTGATTCGTTGCTTTTAGAAAGTTACAGTGCAAGGCAAAGTTGCTGTCTGTGGAAAGTTTTCCAAAGAAAAACACAGATTCTTTTCATCTGACTTTGAAATAGGATGCTTTCGTATTTCGCCATGTTAACGCACGGTGAGCTTTGGGCTCAGGCGTTTTATTGAAATACTCGTATCATTTGTAGCATTATAATGAAAGTCATAAGGCACCGCAACTATCGAAGACTGCTTAGCTATAATCAAATATGAGGTTCAAATGCACTCAATATCGGCAGTCGGGATTAAATTGTACTGGACTTTGTACGCCAGTTATGTCTCGTGTTTCCATCTTATATCGGCTATCAGGTACTCTATAAAAGTCTAGTGTAAGGTGGGCGTCCCCAAAACTGGTAGGCTACTTTAGCCGTGGTGACAGCGTGATTATACTGTTCAGAAATGGCATATATAGGACTCCAAGTGTCGCTAATACTGCAACTGATGGCTTCAGAAGAGATATTTCGGATATATCAATAATTACTAACATAATCATTCTGAATAAACAGAAACAAATATCATCCATGCGAGTGAACTTTATTTTACTAACTGTGGATTTGGATAGCTGATAGGTCGCTGGTCTCATATTACAGGGGCTGCTTTGTTTCTACCCCTCTTGGAAAAGTTTCATCTTCCACAATAACTAGATCAATTATATTTCCGTGACCTCATTTTCTTTATACGTTTCAAGCAACCAAGCTCGTGCTGTCGGCCTTCGTCAGAAAAAAAAGTGCACCCATTTGATGATCACGACTGAGAGTACACATTACATTCGCCTACTATCAGCAGTTATGGACATACCGATCCATCCCATAACTAAGCGTTTTGAAGCAAAATAAATTTTGAGAAAGTTCCATCCTTTGTTTAAACTGCTAACAGAGAATATACTACTGGAAATACATATTAATAACGCATACAATTAACTAAGCCGACTGGTAAATGCACAGTACATTCTAATTATTATAAATAATAAACTCAACGTGTTCAATTTCGTATTGCCTTCTATGCCATTCACTCTATTATGAATGCGGCCTCTCCCATAATTACGAGGCCGCAAGCTATGACGACAAATACAAATGTCGCATATTCTCAAACGGTGCAAGAAGTACATAAATAAGGAAACCTTACTTCTGCGTAAGAGTATACAGTCAAGTACCCGTAACCTGCAGACAAATCTAATATAAAAGTCAAACTTACAAGAGTCTATAAAGATTTTCCTACAGTAAAAATCCTTCCTTTATTGGAAGGCAATCTCTCTCAGGTCCTCAATTGAGTTGTTTTTATAAAATATTAAGTAGAATCAAACGCTCGTCAGATGATCATCCTTCTTCCGTCACTGTTTAGTCAGGACTTTTATATTAAAAGTTTATTTAAAGATGGTCGTGACTGATTAAGGATCCCGTAGTATTTCAGAACAAAATTGGGTTCCCAAAAGTTTAAGTTGACAACTTTTATAGCAAATAATGTTTAATGAGAGCAAGTCAGGAAATTTGAATGGCGACTTTAACTCATAAAATGTATAAAATGATACTAATGTTTATTATTACCTTTGCCATGGATGTTATGTTTTTGCCCATGTTGGTATAGGCGTGTTTGTCAGCAGGATACCCCAACAGTGGTAACGGGATCATCATGCAACGAGGCACATATTTACACTGGCTAACTTGTCGGGATGGATAATGTCAGGGAAAAATGAGCCCAGAATTGACAACATGTTTTCTTGCTAGCCCTCCGTTCCATCTTAAACGACAGGAATTTTAAGAGGTTTTTGCGCTATTTACCTGGCTACACTTTTGACGTACAGAGACAAACATCCCTTAAGTTGCCTGGGAAGTTTCAATGGAATCAGAGGAAAATGAACTGTTGATTTCTAAAATGGCTTTTAACTTTGAAGTCAAGTGACGGAATAAAACATGCGAGGAAATTATTCATAAAGCACCCGTGCAGTTACAGACCAAGTTTCATCAAAATCAAAGGGGAATAAAATGTTTCCCTTTGAATTGGCCTATAGACTTGAAAAGTATCAAGGTAAAGTAAAACCTAACAACTATACTTTTGATACACACTCGAATGACTTAGACCACAGATCTCTAACTACCGTAGTTTACGAGATCTTGAGGAAAAATGTTCAGCATTTTGAGCTCTAAACTGACCCGTGACCTTCTCAACAGATTAAGGACAATAAGTATTTTGGGAAAATAATTACCGACCCACACTGTACCTGCACATCAATTTGCCTCGAATTATGTTTCTTTACAAGACTAATTCTGCATGACCCTTCTATACGGGTTTCTAACTATTTTGGCGTATTCATAACTGTAGTACTTTCTCGTCTGACCTGAGTGGCTTACATTTTTAGTTTCTCGATTCTAGTCTACACAAGGATTGAGTGTTGTATGAGATATCCAAGCCAAGCTAAACAGTATTTTGTGGAATATTCAGGTTACCTTTAAGTTTATCTTGTAAACCTGGTACACTGAATGAAACCACCACATAAGTTTCTTTACACAAAATAAGTTTTTAGTTTTCTGTAAAAGAAAACTATTGAGATGGCTGTGTCTGCACTTTTTCTCTCCGTCCTCAGATATTAAAAATTACTGAGGATAGATGGCTATAAATTGGTATGTTGATCATCCACCCTCCAACCATCAAACACCAAATTTCAGCCCTCTAGCCTCAGTAGTTTCTATTTTACTTAAGGTTAAAGTTAGCCATAATCGTGCGTCTGGCAACGATATAGGACAGGTCACTACCGGGCCGTGGTTAAAATTTCATGGGCCGCGGCTCATTATGCATTATACCGAGACCACCGAAAGATGATTTATTCTCGGAGGCCTTAATTATACAATGTACAGAAAACTCGGTTGCGCCGAAGAAACTTCGGTGCATTTTTTTTTACCTGTTATAGTCGTGGACGATAAGAGCAGTGCGAAGAACTTACAAGGAAATGCATTGCTAATATATTTGTAACATGAACAATGCTGAGATACAGATTTATAACAAAATTGAGAAATATAAAGAAATACCAATTAAGTAGCCTAACCTACACACTCGAATAACAAGATATAAAAGACAATTGGTAAAAAAAAATTACATAAAACAAAGACAATAAACATATACAAAAAGGAGTGTCAAAATCTAGAAAAGAAAAGGGAAAATGCAGAGCAATATGAAAAAAGTATTACGAGTAAGAAAGAAGAGACGAGGAGCAGAAGCGAGCCGGAGGAGGACGTCGTAATATTTAAATATCAATTGGCAGAGATCCCCCAGATATTCATTACGAGCGAGTCCAACAATACCTCGAGATCAAGTCAATGGAGGCACTTAAGGAGTTGAATTATATTGCACCTGTCAAATGCAAACAGATTCTAAGAAAAGAATGAAGGTTAGAGGGGGTCTGAGAGATACGGGGGTTGGCCACTAAACTTTATGGCCTTTTTGTTCTCTCTCTCTCTCTCTCTCTCTCTCTCTCTCTCTCTCTCTCTCTCTCTCTCTCTCTCTCTCTCTTCTTATAAACCTATGTCTTTAACTTGAACATGGGTTCTGAAAATCAACGGAAAAGTCAGAGAAAGCGTAATACCTATCTCAGGTGGAAACTAAAAACCTATCCGATTAATTTTATCGTATATAAATCCGATATTTTCTCTTCTTTTTTAGTTTAGATTGCATCCCTACACAGACAAAGTTGTTGTAGATTTATATTCTGCTGCCTGACAGCAAAACTTACTTATGTAAGACCAAGTGGCGTAACGGACAGTCAATAACTCAGTCATGTCCATTCTGCTGCCGAATTGTACAAGAAGCGCAGCTCCGAAAGACTGGTAAATGCAATTTGTCACATTCCATTACTCTTTGTACAGAGTTGGCGTATACGCAGATATAAGAAAATAGGAAAATAGGATTGTTGTCTAAGGGTAAAAATATATTCAAGTGGAAAGGTATCAGACAATACATCAGCTATTTCATGGTTTATGCATTCAATTTTCATCTAAAGGTTCTACGTACTCCTGATTTCCTTGTTAAGATGTAATATTGACAATATGTGGAAATTGAAGGTGTGTGTGTGTGTGTGAGTGTGTGTGTGTGTGTGTGTGAGCGCGCCCTCTCTCTCTCTCTCTCTCTCTCTCTCTTTCAGAGAGAGAGAGAGAGAGAGAGAGAGAGAGAGAGAGAGAGAGAGAGAGAGAGAGAGAGCGTTGTTCAGCAAAAACATAAATATATACTACTCTTAATATTCATTTTAACACCAAATGGAAAGTAATGTAAATGTGCGGAGAAATCCCAAAGTTCACTCATTTAAAAGATAGAAAGAAAAAAAAAAGTTCTTGAGTCAGTCACTGTTACCCACATATTTCAAAATTTCAGTTACTGCTGCTGCAAGTTACCCAACTAAAACGAAGGAGCATCTTTTTTTATTATCTTCAATATTATTTGTTATTATTTTGAATAGAATTGTCACTTTTGCATTATTTTCAACACAGATTAATTCTGAATTCCGGATGGTGGATTGATAATTGTTCAAGTTAAAAAATTTCGGGTAAAATTTTCTTTTTTTCACTAACCACATTTTCATGATTTCAGGTGGTAATTGATTGTCTAGTACAGTGGCAACGCGCTTATAAAACTAACTGTAACATAAACATTGTAAGTCTGGAAATTAAATGCAAAATTTACGGTATTACATTTTAAAAATGCGTGAATCGTAATCCGAAATAGATCACTGACTCTGTTACCAAGAGCCAAATAACTTTGGACCTGGGGATGGCAAATTCACTTATAACGTAAAATTCCCCGGTATTCTTTGCTTTTCCCGATTACCTTTCTAGAATAAATTCACGCTGAAAATTCCCCTGAAATGAGTACACAACGGGCCCTGTGACTTTAAAGCTATTCATGTCATTTGAGCTCTCTTGGAAGTCTGTTCTTCCCCTGTCATTACAGTGAAATGACAAGTTTCGCGTTCTGATTTCTTTGCGCTGTGGCGGCGGCATTAAATGACGCCTCAGGATATGAAATTTCCCAGCAAAGGGTCAGCATTTTGTGCATTTTGTTACAAAAGTTTTTTTTTTGAGTATGATGATAAAACTAATGATGATCTGTGCAGAATACTCATGTTTAGGCTGTTGGAATTATAAGGCTTCCTTATCATACTTGCAGATTACTAGGCTTCGAAACGATTTGAAAAAAGGCATCAGTAGTTTACTTTCTGACGCAACCGCTACGATAACACTTCTAAAAATTTCAAGTAACTACAAGTTAATAAACATTGCGCTCCGTTAGGAAGTATCCTGAGGCTAGTTGTTTCAAACTGCCTTCATTACCGGTAAAGTGACATTGCATCTGTTAAACACCTGTTTTGATTCCATTTCATTAGATGACTTTTCCTTTGGTGTATGGCAATTCTTAACTCAAATAGCTGAGGTAATTTTATACCGAAGAAAATGATTTCCGTTACAAAAATATACGGTACATTGTTTCAAGGCGTGATGAAAATACAGTTAATTAAGCAATACATATGGGTATTGACGTATCTTTTTACCCATCTGAGCTTAGATAGATGCTTGCTTTATTAGGCCTGTAATATTGTAGCTTAATATATATATATATATATATATATATATATATATATATTATATATATAGATATCTACAGTATCAAAAGTGCGAGTGTGTAGTCATCAGTAGGGTTACGAAACTCAGAAGTTCAATAAGAATTTTTTAAGATGCGTTTCGTGCCATCCTGGCACATCATCCGTCTGTAATATATAAATAATTCACATTTTTAAATTATAAAATTAAAGTTTACAAGCTAATTTAAAAAGTATTACATAATCATAAAAAAAATAGTTGTTAAGAACTAAAAAAACTAAAATTACTTATAAGGTGACATTAAAATTGACGATATTTAAGAATAAAGCAGAAATATCAACCTTTACAAAGCGAAGGATAAGAAAGGAATGGCTGTAGGACCGTCAATTTTAATGTCACCTTGTAAATAATTTTAGTTTTTTAGTTTTAACAACTACTTTTTATAAGTAACTTTAGTTTTTATGTATTCCTACTGATGACTATATATATGGTGTATATATATATATATATATATATATATATATATATAATATATATATATATATACAATGTCCAAATGTATGATAACTTGCATAAGCGAAGTTTGAATCCAAGTAATTCCAGCTTCGTTTTTGTTTCTGGGTCGCTACGAGAAATAGAGCAAAATTTTTTTATTTTTGGCCATTGCAGGGTAGTTATTCAATTTCAGATGACTGCTTCTCGAGTTACCATAAAGTGTTGAAAGACATGATTTGCAACTCAGAAAGATTCTACAAGTTTTGGAGAAAATATATTTAGCCTCTTCTGTGATATCTTTGAAATTACAAATCAATTATGCGATCTAAGAATATGTTAATGAAAACAGCTCAGTGAATTTTCAATCATATGAATTTTCGGAATGGAATCACAGCCTATGGGACAAAAAAAAAGTATGCCTTGGATTATGTGGTAGGAAAGGATATTACAGTAACTGTCGTCATAACTCTCGAAGTTCAAGTGATAATTTTGTAAATTTTTATTTTATGTGTATAATTTCCATAAGTCAAAATCGTTCTATTATCTGGTTTTACACATTTTGGACGTGAATATCAGGTTCATTTTTGCCAGTTTAGGCTTTCCCTTGTAAACTTGATTCTTTCAAAACATTTTCGCTGACAACCAAGTTATGCCTCTTATATATACATATATATATATATATATATATATATATATATATATATATATATTATATATATATATATATATATTAAGCATTTCATACACCCATATAGAAGAGGCATAACTTGGTTGTCAGCGAAAATGTTTGAAAGACTTTATCAAGTTTACAAATGTAAGTCTAAACTGACAAAAATGAACCTGATATTCACGTCCAAAATGTGTAAAACCAGATAATAGAACGTTTTTGACTTATGGAAATTATACACATAAAAATATACAAAATTGTCACATGAACTTCGTGAGTTGTGACGACAGTTACTGTAATATCCTTTCCTACCACATAATCCAAGGCATACTTTTAATTTTTGTTGTTGTTGTCCCATAAGCTGTGATTCTATTCCGAAAATTCATATGACTGAAAATTCACTGATCTATTTTCATTAAAATATTCTCAGATCGCATAATTGATTTGTAATTTCAAAGATATCACAGAAGAGGTTAAATAAATTTTCTCCAAAACTTGTAGAATCTTTCTGAATTGCAAATCCTGTCTTTCAACACTTTATGGTAACTCGACAAACAGTTACCTGAAATTGAATAACTACCCTGCAATGGCTAAAACAAAAAAGTTTTGTTTTATTTCTCGTAGCGACCCAGAAACTAAAACGAAACCGGAATTACCTTGATTCAACTGCGCTTATGGAAGTTGTCATACATTTGGACACAAGTTCTGAATAACACCCAAAATCCAAACGTTATCTCGTTATTGTTACTAGTTTCATAGCTTCTGTCTCAATAAAGTATCAAGCTGACAATTAGGAATCAACGTATGTCATATCATTATGAATGATCTGATTAGAGAAGTATGATTGATTAATGTAACGATGCTCCGGCACATAAATATCTTTGATGATCGAGTTGTGATCAAGATGAGTAAGGAGAGAAAGGGGCCTCTGAGGTGGAGGGAAGGGGAAGGGAGAAAGGAAAAGGAAAAAGGAGAAGGGAAATGAAAGAGGAGGAAGGGAATGGAGGTTAGTGACAGGAGGGGACAGGCCGGGGGAGGAGTAGTGGAAAGGTTGTTTGCGAAATGGAAGGATTTTTCTTCCCAAAACTTCAATAAGAAAACTTACCTCGTTTCTGAATCCCATGAATTGCCACGGAGGAGGCATTATGAAGCGTCTATACCAAACTTCATTTTGTGACAATTTTTAGTGCATCAATATTCCATCACAATAAGTTTAACCGCCCCCCCCCCAACCCCCCGACACTTTGGAGACCAGAAAAACCCCGAAAATGACAGGGTAACAATACTGTCATTAACCAAACAAAAACTTCTTTCAGCTTTCTTCTGAAGATTGAAAAAGAAACCCACAAAATTACTGTATAACGTGTAAATTCCTATAAGTTAAAAACGTTATACAATATAATTTTGTGGGTTTCTTTTTCAATACTGTCATTGGCTCTGATTGTTAGAATCATCGTTGCTCAAAAAAAACGACGGTAGATGAAACATCAGCACTAGTTGTCCTATACTAGAATGTAAATTGCTCTAAAGCAATAATGGCCATTTTTTCACAAATTCTTGCTAAAAATAAAGGTTGAATTCCTTGTGATATAAGATTTTTCCTCGAGATTGGTAATTTCGGCTACAGAAACAGACACTGATGCTAGTGTTCCATTGTTGCTAGGTTTAGTAATTATTTGATCTATTTTTCTCTTTTTATATTACACCTGAGGATTTTCACTAAACAGCATAACTTGGCTTTGATACACTAATTGTAACATAAATGAATTTCCTAAGAATCTTCGCCTGCGCAGGAACATTTTGATTTCAGATGATTAACCTCGTATGTTAAAGGAACTATTTTTTTTTTTTTTAACATAGTCCCTTTTTATGTAATTTTAAAGTATAAATCTCGATTGTGAAGGATTTTATTTTGTTTTTTGTTTTAGTAAATTTGCGAGATACTGCGATGCAAGACCACGCCAACCCAAGCATTCTCGTTCATGTTATGCGTTTTTGGAGAGAGAGAGAGAGAGAGAGAGAGAGAGAGAGAGAGAGAGAGAGAGAGAGAGAGAGAGAGAGAGAGAGAGTTAAGTATATCTTAGTTTAACCAGACCGCTGAGCTGATTAACAGCTCTCCATGGGCTGGCCCGAAGGATTAGATTTTTATATACGGGGCTAGGAACCAATTGCTTACTTAGCGACGGTACCTACAGCTTACTGTGGGATCCGGACCACATTATATCTATAAATGAATTTCTAATCACCAGAAATAAATTCCTCTGGTTCCTATCTGGCAGCAGCGGGAAGCAAACTCGGGCTACCAGATCGGTAGGCGAGTACGGAACCCATTTGTCCACTGAGAGAGAGAGAGAGAGAGCTGCTATTATAAGGAACTTTTGATTCTAGTTTTGGCTTCCTACTCAATTTTAATAACAGTAGTTTTTGCACCAAAGTGCATTTCTCCTTTTCAGCGAATCTCACAACATGCATAAAGCATAAGAAGTGTGCTATTTTAGTTACAAACATCTCTAATACGTGTAATTTAAATGGTAAAAAAAGTCAAAAATTTTCCCGTAATTCCTTGTGTTAGTGTTCTTAATAAAACACTCCAGCGACAAAACTGATTTTCAGAATTACTTATTTTACGTGGCTGCTTTTTATCTGTGTAAGAAATTTTCAATAAAATGCGCAAACTAATAATAACAAACATATTACGTGCGGCAGGCGATCATGAGTACATCTGTAGTTATAGACATTGTGCAACTGATTTTGATTGAGAGACTTTTGCAAAACTTTGACATTTATTTCGAAGATTTCCATAAAATAATGATTTGTCAAAATTAATGTTTGATAATAAGAAAATTCAATGTATTTAGCAATAGGCCATCTGACGAGACAAGCATATCACCTACGTATGTAGCGTATACTGTGTATATCCATATGTATGGTGCGAACATTTGGTTAATGTTAATAACTTTCTAATAAATATCTGAGTAGCACAAGTTTGATTTGTGATTTTTATTTGCAAGTAATCTAAAGTTTTACTAATTGGAGTGCTTAACAATTTCCAAAATTAAAAGCGAATAACAGACACCGTTACTATGCCGTATAACCAAACCCTGCTCAAGCAATGATCCACCTGATTCTAATTCTAAGTATTTTGAACCATATCAGTTTCTTCACACCACGTATATTCTGGAGGGGAAATGAGGTCATGAGCGGCCTCTTTTTCATCGCAGACACATTCAGTGCCTTCACTTCGTCCATACAAGAGACCTGGATCAGCAATGTGCACATACTAGGCTCTTCGCCGCACTCTTCCAACACCAACTATTCTTGCAGTCTTTACAAAGCCTCTCCCTTCCGCACTTTCTTGTTACTCATCCGTTCATCTATTCTGCAGCCAGTGGTAACCCTATTCGTAAATCTTTATTCAGCTCAAGCCAGACTATTCTTCCATTATGCAAAATTTCATTCAGATTCAAAACCACTTGATGTCAGCTTGTTTTCACAGTCATCATTTCTCTGGAATTCGCTGCCAGATTTCTCTTGCATAAGCTTCCAGATATCACCACATTTTCATTTTGAAGCAAGTTAAGCGTTATAAGAACTTATATTATCTTCAAGTGATTTTTCAAAAATTTACCATATAACGATTTACTTACTGTGATTCTTTATGACAAACTTTGAATCATAAAAGTATGGATGGCAAAGGAATCACATGAAATACACTATAGATATGAGACATGAAAATTTAATATTAAAGTCGCACTAAACATTTTAGACACACACACACACACACATATACATATATCCTGAAATTTACTTTTATGGTAAAAATCACATGAAATACTCTATAGATACGAGACAAAAATTTTATTATCAAAGTCGCACTGAACAATTTAGAAATAAAAGCAAATTTCAGGAAATATATCATATATATATATATATATATTAAATATATTATATATATATATATATATATATATATATATATATATATATATACTTTTTATGTCTAATATGTTCAGTGCGACTTTAATAATAAAATCTTTATGTCTCGTATCTATAGTGTATTTCTGTGATTTTTTTCCATCCATACTTTTATGGTCTAGAGCTTGTCATAAAGAATTACAGCAAGTAAATCGTCATATGGTAATGATCACAGCAAAAGGAATCTGTTGGAGTCCATTTTTATAGAAGCCATGTCAACAAGGAATGTAAATCTCTGTCCTGGATTGTTTTTTGATCCACTTTCCTTGTCGATTAACAAACTGTAACCCTGGCCATCCTTCTGTTTTTGTTTATAAAGCTCTCTCAACTTCTGTTTTATTCAGTGTGAACTTGAAAATGTAGAATAAGCTATGAAAGTACTTGTTCAAAGTCCTGGTTGTCACTCACCTTCTCACGTGGATTTTGTGATATATATATATATATATATTATATATATATAGTATATAATATATATATATATATATATATATACATACACACACACACACACACACACACACACACACACACATATATATATATATATATATATATATATATATATATATATATATATATATAAGTATCACATCAAACACACATGCACGCGCGCACACACACACACATTATTTATATATATATATATATATATATATATATATATATATATATATATATATATATAGATATATAGATATATACATATGTATATTCATATTTTTGTGCTTGACGTTCTTCTCATAATTATTGATGAAGATAACTAAATTATTTACTTATTCTATCAATTTTGCTCGTTGAAAAGATGAGAAACTGACGTAAAAGTACGTTAATGGATTTATTAGATTGCCATCAGATAATACTTGTCGGGATTAAATAACTGTGAAAATTGTTGTTGCTTTTTTAATTTTAACATACATATATAAACTTGTACATGTATATATATATATATATATAATATATATATATATATATAATATATATATATATATATGCAAATTAGTTGACAATACCTGTGAATATGATTGAGTATAATGCAGAAATTGACATATTAGTTTTCTAATTGATACAGATGTGCTTCTCAAATGGACAAGACGATTCTAAAGCGCCTCCTCTCGATTGCTTTAATGGACAGAGTGATTTCAGAAATTAGGGTACGTTTTTCTGAATTGGGCCTGGTTTATGAGAAGCGAATTCCATTTTTTGTAGTTTCTGCTTCAGGTGCTTTAGGCTTGAAAGAGTTATTCATAAGAAATTTAAATGAAACTTTCTTGCTGTCTGGAAACACACACACACACACACATATGCATATATGTATGTTAATAGTTTCGTGCTTAAAGTTCTTTTCATAATTGTTAAGATGATAATTATCATTACTGTATTCTATTACTTTTGCTCCATGGAAATGTGAGAAACTAACGTAAATGTAGGACCCTTAGACAATATTTATGCACACACATACAAACACACACCACACACCACACACACCACACACACACACATATATATTATCTATATATATATATATTATATATATATATATATATATATATATATGTGTGTGTGTGTGTGTGTGTGTGTGTGTGTATAAATTTATTTATATATAGCATTATTACGAAAATTTTAGAGCCCAACACATCGAAACAAGCTTTAAGCACAAAAATATACAAT
>NC_061107.1:65220174-65230174 GCF_015104395.2 Macrobrachium nipponense
ATGGCAGACACTATATTATAAAACTAGACTCAATGATATATATATATATATATATATATATATATATATATATATATATCTCACATTTCCGTGATTCATATACATATATCGAGCTAATTAGATATTAAAGGACATAGTAGCTCGATATAAATATATATATATATATATATATATATATATATATATATATATATATATATATATAATATATACATATGTATTGCAAAACCTTTGGATGAAAAAATACCTAAGTAAATGTTAATAATCCTAGTCAGAATAATGCAAACCAGTCATTCATTCACACTCATGAATTTCATTTGAATTATAAGGATAATAATTCATCACAAACACCGAGAAATTTAAATGATGCCTTCTTGCTTAAATTTCAATTCTGGTTTAAAGTGAATTTCATTGGAGACTGCATTGTGTAACCAATCTCTCTCTCTCTCTCTCTGTGTCTCAGACAAAGAAAGTTCTCGGGATGGATCGAAACCTCTCGAAGAACCCATCTACGGAGGTGGACTCAATAAATTTCAAATATCTGATATGTCTTACCTGATCAAATGAGGTCAGACTCCCTGAAATACCCTTCTCGATATGGAACCAGATGTTTAGAGGCCTTCATGGAAAAAGGGCGGCCGTCCTAACAACCACAGACTATGACGAATCGAGATTACTAATGGTGTCTTTTGTCATTCTTACCAAATGGGAGTCAGCGCAGTATGCACCCAATGGAAGATGTGTCAGCTTGTGCGCGCGCATGCGTACATATTATTTAGAGAGGATTCCTTCATTCGCCCAGTCATTTTGAATACAACTGAGCTTGCACGAATCTGTACAGTGTCGAAGAGCTCTGTGTCATTGTAAAATTGCTTTTGCTTCTCAAAGGTTTTCAGTTCTTTCTTCAATCCCGTATAATTGTGCATCCATACACTTTCTTGTGTATATATACAATGACGCGTATGTCTTTCAATGCGAATATGAAGGTGTCATAAATTTTTACGCGTGCATACCTCGCTTGAATGTGAAAAATAACATGGTATAAACATTCAGACACACAAACTACATGCTCTACGCTTATGCATGTGTATATACACACTTATATATATATATATATATATATATATATATATATTCATCATATATATATATATATATATATATATATATATATATATATATATATATATATATATATATATATAATATATATATATATATATAACAAATCACTCTGTAAACAAAAATATATACCAAAATAAGTAGTTAAGGCGAAAACCCACTTCAGAGATGATTTGCAATAGCATGGTCAAAAACACTCACAAGATATTTGAAGGCCTATTCCATTGACTGCCAGATGAAAGACTTGTAAGCAAAATGAAAATCTGCTGAATCTAGATGAAACATTTAAATGTGTTTCATCTAGTAAAATAATAATAATAATAATAATAATAACAACAGCAATAACAACAAAAACAACAACAACAACAACAATAATAATAATAACAGCTGCAACAGAACTGTTATGAAATCTGCATCTACTCATGATTTATTGGGCCATTCTTAAAAATGGGGACGACAAAAGAAATCAGAAACCTCCTAAAAAAAAAGAAGAGAGAGAGAGAGAGAGAGAGAGAGAGAGAGAGAGAGAGAGAGAGAGAGAGAGAGAGAGTATGGATCCCTTTAGTGAATATATTTATCAGTCAATTTCCAGACTTAACCGTAAAGCACGCATCATACCCTAACGATATCAACGACAAGAATAAATGTTCGTGAAATATGAAATCTGTCGGTCAGTCGTCAAACTCAATACCAACCAGTTCACCATTAGGACGCTCATAGACGGCGTCAAGTAATATTCTCTTAGTTTTAAGGACGTCATGAGTTATCTTACAAGTGCATACCACAGTATTACTGTTACATTATCTAAACACTATGTAAGCCTAAATCCTTTGTCCAGTACGACTGAGAAGATCATTTAACCATTTGGTGTCGTGCATCTGTTCCAACCAAAAGGTGGTTTACAAAGGCCGACCTCTTGGTTCACCCAGCTTGAAACTTGAACCATCATTCTACAAAGACAAATGCTGAACTAATTCTCTATGCTCGTCTTCCAGAAAGATCAGGGTACATTTCTTTTGTGCCGAATTATTCCATTAGCGAGGAACTGTTGTGCTTTCATTGTAACAAATTCTTGTGGGTATAAGGTTTGACTGTTGATGTCCTCTCTGTCTTTAAATAAAAGTATTACACAACTGAGATCAAGCTTAATTTAATGCTAAACACTAACAAGCCTATTGTTAACGAAAAAATTTAAGTTTTCAATTCTCAAAATGTAAACCACATTGGAAAACTAACAAAACCCTTGATATTGTGGAGCACATTCTAAAAATTCCTACGGAATGAGATAAAAATAGAATGGTACTGCTTTCTGAATGACTTCCACATTCCAGCTTATATTACAGTACCCCTGGCATATTAACTTCAGCATTCCAGTGAACTGGAAAGAAGGTAATTGCACTAAAAAGCACTCCACAATAGTTTTCAGGATCATATAACTTTTAAAAAGAAAATACACAGGCGCCTGCAAATGATTCTGAAACTATAATATAGTAATTTAATTACACGCACACATTATATACATATACATAACATACATACATATACACACATATATATATATATATATATATATATATATATATATATATGTGTGTGTGTGTGTGTATGTATGTGTGTGTGTATAATTATAACAGTGTAAATAAAGAATCTAGAGGAAAAATGATAATGATCAGCACGCATTACTTAAATACAAAACTGGGTACTACATGATTACTTGTAAAACAAAATTTGTGATGTGCAGTGCTACGGGAAGAAGCAAATTTCAATATGACCTCTAGTAAGACCTCGACCTTACGTCAACTGAACTTCGGTTATCTTTGTGAAGTATGTAGTCAAATATTGAATTTACATTGCGAATGGTTAAGGACTAGATTAAACTTCCAGTTGACATTTTACTTCAAGATATGACCTTGTTATTGAATCTAGACTCCACGGCAAAATGCTAATTCACACCACCCACACGTTTTGTATAATGTCTATATCTATAAAGACGTTGAAATCACTGTGGCTTAAAGCTTCAGTCTTACTAGACGGACTGACACACAAGGGGCGGACAAACAGACATCGAATAGTAGGTCAGCTACTAGAAATTCTGGAATGGTAAACCGGGGCCATAAAAATAATTTGGTTAATCTGTCATTCACCTGACTTCCGTTAATCTGCTGCTGTGTTTTCCTACTTTATATTTACTTCTACGACCACCTTTGCATGTTCCCCTCATCCAATTCTATAAAAAAAAGAAAAGAAAAAAAAACCCATAAAAGACCCTGGCCCTTTCCCAATGTACCCTAATGTTATCTTTTGTGCCAAAACTTAAAACTAGGCAAACATCCCCACCGTGGTCGATGAAACGAAATTTAATTAAACAGAATCTTAAATTAATTTCTAGGGTTGTTGTGACCATTGTTTGTCGATCCGAATTCCTAATTAACTCTAGACAACAGAACAGCCCAACTCTGAACTCTCGAAGATTTGAAGTGCCTGAGAGAGAGAGAGAGAGAGAGAGAGAGAGAGAGAGAGAGAGAGAGAGAGAGAGAGAGAGAGAGAGAAGATATCGTCTTTGAAAAAAAAAAACAATGAAGACGAAAGAAAAAAGAAATCTCTTTCGTTGTTAAACGACAAAATGCACTAAGTAAATGAAATGTCAGTTATTCTAAACGTATGGGTAAAACATAAAAAAATGGCATTCCTATGGAAATTGAGCATAGTTAACAGGTTGAAAATTACTTAATGAAAGAATGCTTCCGTTTTTGTTAACGGATTTTCCTAAGGTGATTTTTCCATAAGAAAAATAAATAAATAAAATAAAATAAATGTCGCCACTACTGGCTAGGAAAATGGCAAAGTAGAAAATATTGCCACAATCCAAGAAGTAACGATGACAATCATAATAATAATCACGTTCCATTTGATCACAGGAAAAACATGAATTGAATTTGTTGTTTTTATTTCCTTCTTGTCATCTACACATCACAAAGACTTCTAATGATAGCAGGGGAACCATAGTTGGCTGTTTTGCGTAAAGTGTTCGTATGTAAAATGTGAAAATAACAGGAAGAAAATTGGTAGAAATTTTAACTGATGGTCTTTCCCATATTAATAGGAATAGCACCAATAGTTTTCAATCTTCCTAATTACGCCAAAAATTGTTTGTTATTTCTAATGGTAAATAAAAAATGAAATGAATAAAAAATATGTCTGACATCAATAACAGTTAAATTAAAATTCCGGTGCCAGAAAAAGAAGAGTCGTCAATAATAATTAAAATAATGGTTCTGTTGCCCTGAAATTCCACTGTTTAGCTACAGAAAACTATAGAAATCAAGAACACACGACTTCGCAGTAAGAGAATTAAGTAATGAAGATGACTTTGCATTCACGCAATGAGTAAACGATGAAAATGCAAACTGGCGCATGTCCCATTTTCCTCGAAGGAAAACTGATTAAAAAAGGATGTTGCCTAATTAGGCTGTTTCGCCTCGTTCAACATTATATTGTTGGGTATACCATGAATCTGTCTGTCTGTCTCCCTCTCTCTATGTTTTTGTGCAATTGTGTATTGCAACCAAATTCCAAATAGAAAATGAAACAAAGTGAGTCAACTATAAAAACAATAAAATGCGCACATCTGGTAAGATGAGCTAAGCTATTACCCTAAAAGGTATCATTTTTCTAATCTACATCACTAAGAAACATTAACTGAAGATATAGAGTATATATATATATATATATATATATATATATATATATATATATATATATATCTATGCATATACATACATACATATGTATATATATATATATAATATATATATATATATACACACACACACACACACACACACACACACATATATATATATATATATATTATATATATATATACTATATATATATATATATATATATATATATATATATATCATAACACCTGAAGATAGATGCCAACAATAATTACCTTTCTTGGGGATTCTAACAGTGTGGTCTATGTGTCGACCAGCTGCCTCAGTGGCCGACGTTTTTGTGTATATATATATATATATATATATATATATATATATATATATATATATATATATATATATATATATATATACACAGACAAAAACACTTCATAAGACTGGTAACACATTTCTTAAATCTCTGGTCATAGAACGACCATATCCGCCATCTGGACACCAATTAGTTAATCATGATATCCTGAGTAAGCACATCAAGAGACATTTCCTTTTCTTTTGAAGTATAGCACTGGACCCTCCCCAACCTTTGGCGTCACTCCAGAACGTTCTTTGGGACCGGAATGTCCCTTGAATCTATATAATAACCTGACGAAGGAAACTATCAGTGGTCATTGGGAGGCGTGGCAACGGAGGCATCTTTCCAACAACACCCATTACTAATCCTTCGGGACACGCCCCCCGACACTGCCACGACAACCCTGATCTCCGGTCATACATTATGGCCTTTCTCTTCCATACAGCTACTTCTTCGCATGAACCTTTTCCCTTTCCTTCCTGGATACCATTTACATTCTTAATTTATGATTTAATTCTTACAAGCAGAATTTCTTGGAACATGTCAGAATGTAAACATAAAAAATGTAACAAACGCAGCCATTTTTATGACTAAGCTTTTATCATTAAAAAAAAAGCATGTTGAATGTGGGAAGTTTTAATGAAAGAAAAAGTACGAAATAAATAAAGTAATATGAATACCTGAACGGGGAATACATCGCCTCTGTTATTCCTAAGCATTTTCCTAATTTATCTTCATTGACATTTCTTAGAACATTGCTCTCAAGTGCTGCAAAGTTAGGTAACTGTTTTGCGGTCGTATGGCCCGATTTAGGCTTCTGAGATTGTGAGATGATTATTAATTCGAGGCATTGTGAATTCATCCACAAAATCTGACTGACTCGAGACTATGGGATTTCCATACCTTCATTTGTATTCCTAACAGACCTCGCAGTTCTTGACTGATTCAGAGTGATGATTGCATTTCTCTTATGGAGCCGAGTCGTTTGATAATTTATACTCTTCATCTTACAAATTCCAGGTAAAGTTTGTGTTTTCGACCTATTTAAAGTTGCATTTGTAAGTTCACATCAGGTAGAGAGTATTCAATTGGCATAAATCTTCTTTTATTTACTTCAAGAAAATTGAACTAAAGCTTGTAAAATAGTCACTTTAGAAAATGTACAGTGATGCTCAAATCTCATGCGACATGACTCCATAGGATTTCGTTCAAAATTCACTAACTGGCAACCTAGCATGCTCCATATTTATCCTTTATTTCAATGCGAAAACGCGAGTATCGCATACGCTAAGGCCATAATATGTTTCATAAGAGTGAAATCTTTCATATATTTGAAAATTGTAAGAAAATGTCACGTGTAGCCAAATTTCAGAAAAACCCTTACGAAACATTTTCAAAACTTTCGTTCACTCATTGCTGAAGCATTTGACCAAAACGAAGTCGCCATCAAACCTCAGTTCAAATGTTAAATAAATAAATAACAAAATTGTAACATTAATAATGCTTCCAAAGCAAACATAAAATTTGAAATTGTCCTATTTGATTGTTTTTACCCTCAACGCTGAGAAAATGTAAATATGTATATACAAAAGTAGAATGCGCCCACCGATATCAACGAGTGAGGGGAGCATGTGTAACGTATCAGTGTCGGTGCAATAACAACCACCTGGTATATAAGTAGGTCTACAATGAGTAGCGACCATTAAATTATCTTGAAAAAATTTACTTTATGTGTTTAAGGAATATTTGGATTTTCATACATAATTATTTGTTATCTTCTTAATATTTCAAAACTGATAGCATACTAGCAAATATTTGCTTATTTGTCAAAGCCAAGATATTATTCCTAGGCTTAGGTGTTAGATTTCTTTACTTTACGCTTAACATTCACATCTCTAAATTAACAATTTCTAGCCAGAATGCAAATGAGGTTATCTACACATTCTTGCACTTCAAGTTACCTTATGAAAGAATAAATTATACATCAAAAGCGAGCAGAAGGACTTTTAAGAAAATAATATTGTAAACCAGTTGAAAAACCAGTGCTCCATATGCCTTGATATTAATACTTATGATATTTCGATTATAGCCATCTTCTCCATATAACCAAAATCACCATCATCTTTTATTCTTCAAAGAACAGGTAATCTCTACAAATAAAAACATTAGTAAAGATTACATCTCAGAAAGCTTAGATTATTTTTCTAGGCCTATAAATCATTTTGCAACATACAGGCAACTTAAACACAGCCTGAAACTTCAACATTCAAAGAAAACTGGTTGTAATTCATATTCCTCAAAGAACAGGTGATCGCTACAAAGAAATTCATGAGTAACATTACATCTCAGATGGCTTAGATTATTTTGTAGGCCTATAAAACTTTTTCCAACATTTTCCAACATACGGCAGCTTAAACGCAGCCGAAATCTTCAACATTCAAATAAAACTTGTTTTAATTCATATCCCTACATTAAAATTGTTGTTATGACTGTTGAGCTTATTAGGTCTACTGTCATAATGCTGCAGACATGGTTATGTTGACCAGTCCGAGGAGCATGTCAAGTGTGCTTTCATTGCTGGCACCGCTAACCTTATCACACCACACTTGAACTGAGCAACGTAAAGATAAAAAAAAATCAATTCAAATCACACAAATTAAGAATTATAACAAAAGGGATCATATCTATTTAACCATAAGGAAAATATGCTAGCTGTGGATTCACAAACTTTTCGACATGAATGACATTACAAATGAAAAAAAGAAAAAAAACAGCACTACTTGGCAACATCACGTTGAGTCTGAGAATATGGACGATACAAAAAGAATCATGTCGCATGAGATTTGAGCCCCACTGTACTTGCCTTTCATAACCTTACTTTCGATACATAGTGAGGCCTTTGAATGAACACATGGAAAGAAATTCTGTCAGGCTGGATGGTTGGCTTGGATTAAGCTGGAGCCGATCTTACTGCCGGGGCATTTGACCAGCATACCCAAAAAGTATTTTTACCTTTCAACCTTATTGATTTTCCATGTTCTATTTTTCACAACGGAGCTCTGCAATACAGCGTGTCTTGGCAGTTATAAATGTACTTAAGCCTTTGCTCTTGCTAATATAGCAACAATATATATATATATATATATATATATATATATATATATATATATATATATATATATATACATATCTTTGATGTTGGATCTGAAGGCTTTTTAGAGACAAGCGTATTCAGAAATGAGCAAAGAATTTGAGAAGTGACCAGAGATTCTACATACACACACACACACACACACACACACAGACACACACACACACACACACACACACACACATATATATATATATATATATATATATATATATATATATATATATATATTATATATGTGCGCGTGTGTGTATATCTTGTAATACACTTCCATTAAAAGATAAGGTTGTAAAGAGAGACGGCGATCTTTCGCGTCCTTAGGATACATGGGATAGAGATTTTCTTCTTAACACCCTGTTTTACACAAAAGAAAAATATGGCCGCAAGTGAAGAAGAATATAGCAAAAGAAAAGACGCACATATTAAATTTCTCACAAATATTTGTAGTCATACTCATACACACAAATACTGCTAAACTGATAAAGAAGGATGAAAGCTTGAAAATAAGGTACACGATACATTCCTAATCAGACAGGAAATAATCAATTTAAGTTTTGGGAAAACGCCAAGGTACAGCTACACTGCTGGACAAAAGTGTTCTATATTTGCGGTCGCCTAATCCAAAAAATTTGGGAGGTTCGTTAGCTAATAGTTTCCTGTTCTTATAAACCTGACTGTATTAATAATTTTGACATTTCATTTTGTTTAAAATTCATTCCCTTGATGATAAAGTGACTATTTGGATAACTTGCAAGTTGTCATACTACTATATTGTGAGAGAATTATTTGAATTTGGTTTTGACATTTACAGAATAACATCGACATAAACTCAGCAAAAGCGGGGATGGTATACAACAGTCATCCTAGAATGTGGCTGAACTACGCAATTGCTTCCTAATGAAAAAGCAAAAATGATGACATACGGCCAGTCGTCTTTACTGAGGATTTCTGTCACGTGAGTCTATATTTTCATGTAAAAATATTCCTTCCCGTAAAAAGACAGGAACAAAAATGAACAAAGATTAAATAATGAATGACATTTAAATTTTACATAAAATATCTAAATTTGAAAACAAACTGACTAAAAGCAAGTATCTAATACTAGCAAATAAGCAAATATCTCGACGTCCATGATTATTCTTCATGGAGGTGTGTGGCAATGTCCAAATAACTAGAGTTTTAGTGTCCTTGCCGTTCCTATAATCCAGCCCCGGAGCGACGTCGTTTGGTCTTCATAATCCTTGCTTTACGACTCATAATGAGACACGTGCTCCGCCAAAGAATGACGCACATTAAATACTCGGGACGATACAGCCCACAATAACCATCTTTCTTCCTCTGTAGAAATTGTGGTAAGGCCCGACGTTTATATGTTTTATTTGATCCGCTAAGGAGATATGACACATAAATATTCCTGAGATGAAACCCGTGGCAATACCAAGGCCTGCAGTTTGGGACGTCTGGAAGAGTCTCTCTCGCTCTCTCTCTCTCTCTCTCTCTGTATGATATATATATATATATATATATATATATATATATATATATATATATATATATACACGATACGATAGTTACGGGGCAAGGGGCTTATGTGATTTTGAGAAAATCCTGAGATATATAACAAAATTTGATTTCCAAACGAGACATCGATCGGAGTTGGACTCACTTGGCGAACTTTTCTTCCGTCTGGAA
>NC_061107.1:65235174-65257674 GCF_015104395.2 Macrobrachium nipponense
AAAGGCTTTGCAAAACTGATATGGCCATTTCATTAAACGCCGGGCAACGCAACGCCATCATTACGTCGACAATGTTGCAAGAAAATTTCACTTTTGGGTGAAAACCCAACTCGCTCTTCAGGGTGAATTTAGTATGAAGTGATCGAGTTTAACACTTTACTACCGGCTGACGTAATTTCCAGGAAATTTTATTTCAGGTTATCGCTTTGCAATTCATTGGACTTAAAATACTGCAGGCTAAAATGCGAACGCTAACGGAAGCGAAAAATCTATTTTTTCCACCATTCCTTTTAGAAGGGTGTACAAGTGACATGGCGAATGCATTTGGACGAATACACATGCATAGAAACAAGGCGTTTAAATACACATGTACACAGATACACACATACATACATGCATACACACATTCATATATATATATATATATATATATATATATATATATATTATATAACATACATGAAAATATATTAATTCCGAGGTAAGGTGAATTGGATATTAAAGGACATTAAATTTTCTAGCTTAATGCATGTATATGAATCTCGGTGGTGTGATAGAAATTCATAATATGGCTACGTGCAGCAAACGTACGACTTTATTAACAGGGCAAAGTTGAGTGGATATCGATTCTAATTACAAATACCTGAGTTCGACATTGATTTATAAGATCGGAATCGGTATCAGCTTATACCTCACTTGTTGGCCGAGTCGGTAACAACTATGAACTCCTGATTTCTCCTCCGTGCGCTGGTTCGAATCCACGAGAGGACGAAATTATTATCAAATATAAAATTCCTCTTCGTTAACATATATGAAAATATATTAATTCCGAGGTAGGCCGAATTGGATATTAAAGGACATTTGTAGCTTAATGCATATCCATATAGGTACACACACATATATATGTATACATACACACATATAAATACACACTCACACACACACACACACACACACAATATATATATATATATATATATATATATATATATATATATATATATATATATGTATATTCTCTCTCCTCTTGCGAGATGCATAGCAAAAATACAATTAAAGCAGGGGGGGTTATAAGATGTTCAGAGTCTCAGGAGCAGATTATCTAGAATAATACAGTGTGGCAGAAATTTTCATTCACTCGTACATAAATTGTCACAAAGAGGTTGGATATGATGAGAGATACTTCTTAGATACGGTTTCTTGGAAAAATGTATTCAATCGTACCGCCAAAAAGAAAGTGAAATAATGTGTTCGGGATGGAAATAATGAACAAAGGGTATAGACACTGCAGCAGTCCCCCAATTATATAATAATTTTTTGCCGGAAAATGCTAAATATTTATATAAATAAATAAATAAATATATATATATATATATATATATATATATATGTGTGTGTGTGTGTGTGTGTGTGTGTGCGTGTGTGTGTTTAGTATATGATATAAATAAGGCACTTACAATTAAAGCATGTGACGTTTTTCTCTTAACTTCATGAACCTTTCACGCAGAAATTTTCCACGGCGGCCTATTAATATTACTGCTCACCAGCAGCACGTCGACCAACAACCTACATGGACAAATCCCACTGCTTCCTATGCACACATTATCACACAGCTAAAGCACTTCTTAAATATTGATGGTTCACTGTTGGCGCGTGTGAGTGTGTATACCACATATCATGATAGACAAACAAATAAATAAGCGAAATATGAGCACGATTTCCTAATGAGCAACACAGTAAAGAAAGTTTCTTTAAAAGCATATCATAACCAGGAGTCAGGAGCGTCATATTGCAAACTAAAGGGCTTGGGTGTTGAACGAGCAAAGCTGATATTTCCCCCATAATTAGAGCAAACACCAAAACTTGCTCTAATAAATAGCAATAAATGACCTAGATACGATCGGGTCCTAAGGCTCTGATAAAGAATTGATAATAAATTCAACCTAATAAGACGTTTAATATCAACGGTAAGGTTTATGTGTCAAGGTAATTGCACGAATCGCACGCTTACTTGTTGTCAAACAAGTTGTTCACATGTTCAACGAAGTATACACGAACGAGAGAAATTGAGGTCTTTGTTTTAGAAAGATACCAATTATATAAGTTCTTATTTTACAACAACGTAACAGATATTATATGAATAAAGTTCAGAACACTGATCATCTCCCCAAGTGCATCTGTACAAACATTTCTATGTATTTCAAGTCCATCTCATCAATAAATTTAATATTTACATTTTTATCTGTTTATTTAATAACAGTTTGCAATAAGAATTTTATTCACGTATGCTTACATATTGGCAGGAAATATTATTTCAGTTTGCATCATATTTATGAATCACAAGTGCATTCATGTGCGGAACATTTAAGTCACTGTCCTTTACAGTAAAAAAGGAAAGTTATCGCGAAAAAACTAGAAGTACATTGCCATATATTTACATGCTTATTTTTCAAACATTGAGTTGGTTCCCTTAACACAGGTGGCTACTGAGAAAGAGAGGACAATAGTTTTTGCCACATTCATACTTTAGGACCAATAAATGATCTGATAAAGTTAAGTGTTTGTTTGCATATGTGCAGGAGTATCATAGGTTAGGGGCAAGAGTCTCTGACTCGTGCGCATGTTACGTCTGATGTGGGAAATCATACACCTGAACAAAAGACTCATCAGCAGCATGTTGAAGCCAGCTAACCAGTTTGTGGCATTCACCCTTATCTCCACTCACTTTCTCGGGAATCTTCCGCTATCATTCCTCTTCTATTGCATCTGCAGGCACTCCCAGCGTTGCCATGTACTCTTTATTAACTCTCTTTATTTACCAACCTATCATTCCTTTCAGATGACCAAACGATCTCAAAACATCCTGAACCATATTTTTGCTCATTTCCACGTTTCTCTTATTTTCATTTCTACTTTTACCACATGTGTTATGGAAACAATTAATCTCCACAGCGTTTTTTTCAATTTTCATTCACCATGCTTCCAAAAAGGAAGTTTGCCCTAACAATCCCTTCATGCATACTACGCGGTCTCAGTAGAAACTCGAAGTTTACATCCAACCTTTTGCACTACCCTGCTACCTATCAACTCAAACAGTCTCTCGTCCTACTATCACACATTACATTTACTCCAAATTTGGCCACCTATATTCTTTGACTATACATATCAAAATTCATTCCCTATCTTCCTGGATTCCATGTGCCTTCTCGACTCAGTTTTGTCCAAGGAATTCTCAGACTAAAACATCTGGAATTTCATCCCGCCCCAGAATCTTCTTGACTGTACAAGTGCTAAGATAGTGTGCTCCTCTCACTAAGCCAATCAGGTATCAGACATTTCCTCTCTTCTACACCACTTTCACAAGCATTCAAAAGACTGAGTATATATTCTATATTATTCTCATATTTTATTTTTGCCTTATTAGTACAGTGTGTAGGCCTGGAAATCCATCGCCCCAGCCATATGGTGACTTTCAAATCAGGGAGAGTGATGAAAATACAATTATTCTTTTGTTCTTGGCATCCAGAAAGAATGAAAGATTGTTTGTTTGCCTCTACCCTCGGGAGAAAAGGCACATCTGCCATTTAAGGTCCATCTGTTCCCACGAAGGGGTCCACAATTGTCCCTTAACTAGCTGCTCCTTTGCATTGGGGTACAATTCTTATCTGTATCAGAAATAGGTACACTTCCTAAGGCAGCAATGTCCATGGTGCCTCTAAAGTATGTCCTCATCCATCTACCAAGGTCTCCTATGCATCCAGATACAGCACAACAAAATCCCATGCCATTAGTAGAGAGAGAGAGAGAGAGAGAGAGAGAGAGAGAGAGAGAGAGAGAGAGAGAGAGAGAGAGAGAGTGTGTAAAAAAAGCGGAACCTAACTTTGACAGGACCGGTAGATCCACCTTCTGAAATGAATTATTGCATGGTTTCTATATGTACGTCCCACTTCCAAAATCAATTATAACGTACCACGGCCGTTGTAGTAAATGCGTGCGCTCTGAGGATATAAAATTAAGCTGCAAAAATGTTGCAGATTTTAACAGTCGCTTTAAAAGCACGGTATCTCATATCCATCATACCAATGACAAATGTACATTTCAATTAAAGCATTTATGGGTCTAATCCAGCCTTAATCCCGCATTCATTTAACACGAACGTAAAAAAAATGTTTATTTATACAATGCGCTATTTTTAATGCTAAATAGTATTAGTAAAAGCACTGGGAATCAGTTGTATATCCGTTGCATTAATTAACTCAAATTTTTTAACGCAACGGTTTTATCTACGTTTCCAAACTCCAGAATATGGAGCTTTTTGTGAACATATTGAGAAGAAAGCTTCTAAAGGCTGAAACGAAAATCAATGCCGGAACATCATAAATTCTGCTGTATTTCAAAAACACCATCATGATATGAAGTCACCAAATGCCTTTTCGGGAAGGTCAAGACGTTATAAAACCTTATAGTGAAAATAAATCGTTGTTTATTGGACCCCGACTTTGCATATTACACAAGGGGACGAAAAGAAAAGGGAAAGGAAAAAAGCACGAAGATGAATGGTAATGTTTTGCAATACAAACTACCGCTTTTATTAAGCATATTTCACGGAAGCCCGATAACCACAAAACAGATACTATTTGGTCCGAGATATTTAGGGTTCGGATTAACATATTTTGGCAACTCAGCCTCTCCTTTCGGGCCTCCCAGTTGCCCGAAAACCTTTCCTCCTTCCTGCAAGCACCGAACCATCCCTAAATTCAACTTTATTTTCTCCTTTTGGGGAAAATGGTACTAAACTAAAAACGGTTCCTTAAGGAAAACATAACATCGTCATGGCGTGTGTGCGCTCAGTAACGTCGAAGTGATGAAGGGAAATGGAGCGATGGGCACGCAGAAAGATGCTTCCACTGTAAGATAAAAGACCGAAATAAAGAAGGACCCATAAGAACATGTGAATACGTGTACCAGAGGTAATGTGAGCAAAATAATCGTGGACGAAAGAAGTTTTATTTGAAGACGGCTGGCCAACACGCCAAGCTCTTTTCTTCGGTGACTCTGTAGTTCGAAAAACTCATACAAATTCGTTCATTGTCAGTCCTGTTCCCTCATCAAAGGAACGTCTTTATATATCTAATACTTTTTCCGGTGCTCTTTCCATAAGTCATATCATAATGAGCACTAAATGTTAAGGAATTAAAATGAAGCAAAACTTAGATAAAAAAATATTCTACCGCACTGAGCATATATACATACATACATACATATATATATATATATATATATATATATATATATTATAATATATATATAATATATAATATGCATATATAATATCAATATACATTACATAACCACACCACACACACCACCACACACACACAATATATATATATATAGCAAATGAATACATTCATATATTGTATTTAATCCATTTAGTAAAACTAATAAAAACTTAAGAATTTACATATATATTATATATATATTATATATATATAATTATATATATATTACATATGTATGTATGTATGTTAATGAAATGTAATCATGTAATAACACAGTACTACTGATCCCTAAGATGCTTCTCTTGTTCCGCCACCTCCGTTACGCTCTTGTTAGTCGTCCACAATAATATGATCAGTTCCTCGTTCAACCCTCCATTCCTCTTGTGTAACCTATATAACCTATCACTTTTCCCTCGTGAATTTCTTTTTTTCATCATTCTTAACAACTTTATACTGACTGTTGACAAAATGAAAAAAAAACTATATATACCACTTGCCATTCACATTTCACATCCACTTCACTTCAACTTCATATATGAAAATTCCTCTGTCTAAATCTGCTTATTAGTTAGTTTTACCATGGAGTACACTACACCTCATTTCACATATACAAAATATGTGAAAATATCTTGTCTATTTCTAATATACATTGCAAAAAGATTACAAAAATCTGAAGTTCTTAATTGTGATCTCAATGAAAAAGACAGCGCTTTAAGGATGGCATTCACCAACCAGTAAACAGAAAATTATACATTAAAGTTCTTATTTCTTGACAACTACCCAATCCGCAATATCTACAATTTCTAACAGTAATAACAATAGTCCATAGTAAATTACGTTGAAAAATATCTTAAATATAACGGTTGAATAGTAAATTTACAGAAAGGTCTCTTAAGGAAGGAGAGAGAGAGAGAGAGAGAGAGAGAGAGAGAGAGAGAGAGAGAGAGAGAGAGAAACAAATAAATATAGACAGCTAAAAACAACGAAAATATTACAAACGTATAAGAGCAGTCACTCAAAATGATAATGTATTCTGATCTCATTTTCTTCAGGAATAACTGCACTAAAACCTGCCATTTCCGGACTATATCAGAAAATAAATGTTAGCAACCTTAGATGACATCTTGGAAACGAACTCTCTTTCAAAGCATCGACTTGCATACGGCGAGAATTCTTTCACAAAAATTCAAAAGTATTTAGTCATCCCATTTTCGATTGCTCTTGAGAAGATTTACTTTTCTATGTCTCTCATTGAAAGTAAACATATTGCATCTAGCGCACAGGCTTATTCTTAGCATCTAGCGCAAAGGTTATTCTTAGACAGTAATACTGATAAGGCTAATGACAATAAAGACAACCAAATTACATATAAACCACTTGCAGAAAAAAAAGTTCTCTATCAACAAATGAATATCAGTGAAGTTTTAAAAATCACCTATAAATTAAGTCTGTCGCTCATAGGCCTGAACTATCATTATTATTATTATTATTATTATTATTATTATTATTATTATTATTATTATTATTATTATTATTATTGTTATTATTATATAAGCTTGAATTATTATCATTATTTAGAAAAGTACCTCTGTCAAACAGCAGATATAATTATACAAATGAAAGCTCTCGATTAACAAAGGAGAGGAGGAAGAACTAAACAACGAAAGAAAAGGGGAGGCGACTTTGAAAAAATAATAACTTTTAGCCGAAAGTTGCAAAAGCCTTCATAACTCCAATTCAGCGTCGTAAAAAGTTTCCCAAAAAGGAGGCCGTTCCTTTTCTTCCGAGCATTAAAAAACGGAGAAAAAGATGGCAAATAAAGAAAGCTGCACTTTTCGTATACAAAAGCAGAGGATAAAGTGGGTCTTTATGCACTTCCAAGCCAGGCAGGAATTCCTCCGATAGTTGTCGGGAGAAGCCGCCGGGAATGGGGATGCAGGACAATACTGAATCATTTCAATACGAGTCTCGCAAATTTAATGCCGAGTTTACGATGCTTCTTCTTCTTTCGCTTTCACTATCTCTTCGAGAGAGAGAGAGAGAGAGAGAGAGAGAGAGAGAGAGAGAGAGAGAGAGAGAGAGGGAATTTTCTCCCTGCGTTCACCATGCCAACAATTAATATGAAACTGGAAGAAAAAAAAAAATGAGTTCCTAAATGTCACCCTATTCATTAATCGATGCCCCATTTCTCACAGTACTCGGACGCAATTCTTCGAAATTGAACTTTATTTAAAAAAAAATAACCGATTGGAACTTCTCATATACTATACTTGAGTGGAAAATTACCCATTAGTATTATTAAACGTCTAAGTGCTTTGATACCAACTCTCCTTGTTTGTTCTACTTCGATACATTTTTGGCAAAATATGTACATACATAGCTTTCGTGTAAATGTATTTATTTAAATTAAATTAAGAATGTAAATATGGAAACATGTTTGAAGCTTGAAACCCTCTTGAATTTTTTAAAAACCCAGATGGACGTTTCTCACGCTCTCTTTCTGTCTACAGTTGTAAACTTGGAAATATTCGGAGTCTCACAACAAACAAGAGAGGCGGGGGGCGGGGAAGGGGGCGGGGCAACTATTGGCCGTTATGAAAATCCCTGACACATGGATAATGGCAAGCAATCAGCGCGTTACAAATGCGTTCTTTTCGCCCCTTTTAAAGCAAGGGGGCTAAAGCAAGTGTTTGATCGACATGTCGAACCCAGCGATCTCTTTGGTACAAATGCCCGTCATTAGGAAAGAAGACTTGCGTGGTTGGTCGGGCAGAGGGTATAAAACCCCGCCTTGTACTATCACTATATAAGGACGGAGATATACCGATTTCGTTCTTCCCATAACGATAACAACTGATAAGAGTGATTCATCGCGTGGTTTTCTTATACTTCATCATTGCCATCGTTATCACTCTCATATTCGACAGCGAGTTCTGCCCGAGTCCTGCGATTTGCAGGAACTGACTGCAAGTAGAAAAATAGAATACTTCATGGTAACTTATATTCTGTCCTTAGCAATAAGCGTGTTCCTGGGAACCTTTCTTTTCTGAAGAATCCGCAATGCACAATACACACACACATACACGCACACCCGAACATATATATATATATATATATATATATATATATATATATATATATATATCTATGTAAATATTGTTTAAAAGTATGAATCACTACATTTGTTTATACTTGTGTGCCTGCATGTTTAATTATCTAAGGAAAATAAAACGTTGTTGGCTGGCTTGAATTTTTCGAACGATCTCAAACCACCGAACAAATAAGGGCAAATCACATCAACAGTTAGAGGTGAAGAAAATGGAGATGAGCTGGAATAATGATCTAAACAACTAAATCAGATGTTCGTAATATGCGCGCCGTACATGCAAGGAGATGGAAACCTTGGGTTTGCATATTGGGCCAGGAAATGAATGCCATATTCAGTCAACGACTCTCGCAATCGTATTGTTAAAAAGTGACCATGGAGATGGCCGAAAGAAGTAACAGTTTGGGAGCAGAAGTGAAGTGTGTTGAGGCACGATCCGGCTATACCTAATCAATTGTGATCAAGAATAGCACGCGACTTCATGAGGATAAGTAAACCCTGATCCTTATGAAGGCAGACAACCACAGCTCTGATGATGCTGTTAAAAAAACATAACGCACACAAAACAAAACTGAAATTCTCAGTTTTTGAAAAAAGACAGTTACGTTTTCGTGTTTGATGTTTCAGTCTCAAGAGGATCTAGTGTTTTACAAGATAAATATGAGATTCGCCGAGGAGTGCCTGTGCCTTTAAATAAAAAGTTTCAGACAGGAATTCAACAAAACCACCAATATACTTGAAGTTATGAATAAAATGAGGACGCTCATAAAAACAAACCTTAACTTGCTACAATGACATCCCCCAATCTACGTATAATGAACACTCAGTCTTCGAATTTGGAGAAGTAGTGGAAAGAGCGAATTTGCGGTCAGTTCTTTCATGATATGTCTTTCTCTCATTCTCCATAATTACTTGTAACTGTTTTACACAAGAAGTAAAGTGAATCACATAAAGAGATCGACCTTTCATATTTTAAAGAATTTTTCTTCTTTTTTGAGAAACACAGAACAACGCCAGCAGGTCAATGCATGAAAAGTGTTGTTCAAGATAAAAAGAGAAAGATGAAATGTGAGATAAGTAGGAAAATAATATGAAAAAGAAATTACTTTAACCATGATACAAGAAGATTAGAGGTGATAAACGAAAGCCAAGCGTAATTAATTAAACTGAACAAAAAATATTTTCTCAAAATAAAAAAAATCACCTTCAACAGCAATTCAGTGAATGAAGTGAAACCAGATTATTAATATGCCATCAACGAAAAATGCATTATGAAAACGGGAATGGTGAGATTCCCATTCAAGTGAGTAAACAAAATACCCAGTAGATCGTCCGCTGCTAATTTATTCGGTGAAATACGCGGAATATTCCTCGATTTTCACACTTCGTTAGATACGATCGACTTCATTCGACTGCTTATTTATGTAAAATGAAGAGAGAGAGAGAGAGAGAGAGAGAGAGAGAGAGAGAGAGAGAGAGAGAGGATACTGTTGAATAAGTGACATCACAAAACACAAAGAAAGCGTTTCTTATGTTAGAGCATTTTCAGTTCGTCAAGATCAGTGAGGACATGAGTGCGGCCATCGTTCGCCCACGTTTCTACATCACCTCCATGTTTATTTGCCATCATTTAAATGCAAATTGCATTTAACCAAATAAAGCAGGCATCGTCGGAGAAAATACTCGGAAAATCGCCTCTCAAATACCGTCATTCCGGAATCAGCTCAAATTCGACTGGTTTTCAACTTACTCTATGATTACTAGGGGGAACAATAACAAACAAGTAAAAATTTGCGGTGAAGTTTCTTCGGCGCAATCGAGTTTTCTGTACAGCGTATAATACTATATGAAACTTTCAGCCACGGCCCGGTGGTGGCTTGTTCTTCAGCGTTGTCAGACGCACGATCATGGCTAACTTTATCCTTAAATCAAATAATAACTGCTGAGGCTAGATGGCTGCAATTTGGTATGTTTGATGACTGGAGAGTGGATGATCAACATACCAATTTGCAACCCACCTAGCTTCAGTCATATTAGGATCTGAGGGCGGACAGAAAAAGTGCGGACGGACAGACAAAGACATTTCAATAGTTTTCTTTTACAGAAAACTTAAATGGAATACGGCCAAACTCGGTTGTTTTTATTAGGGTGAAATTGTTCCACCAATAAGGTGTTATTATGAGTATTTCATACTTAGCTTTTTTTTCCACCTGCCATTTGCAATAACTCTCTGACCCAAGAATAACTGCTTTTACTAGAGTCAGATTAATGTTGTTCTACACATCGATTCCTTTCCTCAGCCACAGAGGTAAAAATCGCAGTAGATCCCGCTCTGAAGGGAAGAAGGTTTCGAGTGACATAAAGCCGAGGAAGAGTGTCGTAGCTGTGGCTCTTCAGATCATAGTGGAGTTGGTGGCTTAGCTCCTTCTTACCCCTCGAGGGATCTTCTAAAAACCGTGTTGGTCGTCGCCTGCCCAAAGTGAGGAGAATGCCTATAAAAACCATAAAATGCTTCAAGGACCCATTGTGACCATCAAATTCTCCGACGTAGGAGGAAGGACATCGTTGCCAACATTCCTTCAAAAAGTTATTCTTAAAAGTTTTTTCTTTCTTTCTAATTCACTGAGGGTGAAGATTCATAACAAATGAAGTCTCCCAACATCGTCCGCCGACTGAAAATAAAAGTTATTTGAACATATACAACGCCGTAACAGAATCACAAGGTACCCACGGATAAAAGAATATTCAAGGCACGTGTTTCCCAACAAGGGATGCAAACTCGTACCACGGAGAGAGAGAGAGAGAGAGAGAGAGAGAGAGAGAGAGAGAGAGAGAAGACTCCTTCAGAATCTTGTGCACTGCCAACCGAGAGGAAAATCAGATCGATTAAGGAAAGTGAAATCTATCGACGAAGCTTCATCCGAATGCGAGGAACGCTTCCTGATTTTTGGCAAGACCGATGCAGACCTTCGAGTCCTGACATTTCCAATTTTCCAGTAATAAAAAGGTCATTCATATTCGCTGGGGAGAAACGGAAAGAAACTAAATAGAACCGGCAAGTAATACAGAGAAGGGATAGAAAATAAAATGAAAACACAACGGGAAAACACAGAGGAAATAAAAAAAGAACAAGGAAAAAGATGACCTATGATAGCCCCTTCTTTAACTTAGAATTTACCAGCACAGTTGTAGTGTATTTAACTGAAAAACCATTCTTTACGAAATGAAGGCTGTACAAAATACGGTGATGAAGTTGATTACAACATTACTTATATGTTAGGTTACGGATCCCTTATCTTCTGATTTTGTCTTCTTGGCCAAGCGAATAAGGAGAAAATTGCGAACGCTATCAAAAGACAAAAATCCGAATTCATTGCAAGCTCGCCGTAACCGACAGACGAATGAATGGTAATCGTCAGAAAACGTGGATAGTGCGAAAATAGCGGCATATATAGTACATGAGGTCAAGCGCTTTATACACCACATGATAATGATCTGTGTAAAATCACCCCCCATTATCAGTCAATATTATGCGAGTTAGCAACGCCTCTGAAAGAACGCACAAGTCATACTGTACATTCCTTCCCAAGGCAGCTTATTACACTCTCCCCTCCTATGCCATCTAGGACTCACAAGGTAAACATGTACAGACCTGAAGCTGGACGAAATTATGGTAGTTGAAATCTAGGCAATAGCAACAAGACGCCGGGGCTCTTCAGCTGATTTACCTTATTTAATCATCTGCTGTCTCTCTCTCTCTCTGAATATAATTATATATAATATATAATATATATAATATATATATATATATATATATATATATTATACATATATATATAATAATATATATATTATATATATATATATATATATATAAAGGTATAAGCTAGCTCATTAACCTTTATATATATATATAAAATAAAGGTTATAAGCTAGCTCATACTTTATTTAAGGATTTATCACGATCCAAATTTTCGTGATTCAGCTATAAATACACACACACACACACACACACACATACACACCACACACACACACACACATATATATATATATATATATATATATATATATATATATATATATACATACATACATATAAATAAAGGTAGAAGCCACGAAGGAAAGTGAAACAATGGAGTGTTCTACGAGATCTTTCAGCTCGAGGTCCTTTACTTACCAGTCTTTTACTTTTAATTATATAGTCATCACGTTCCAAATTTTCGTGATTCTGTTATACATACATAAGCGCGCGCACACACACACACACACACATATATATATATATATATATATATATATATATATATATATATATATATATGTGTGTGTGTGTGTGTGTGTGTGTGTGTGTGTGTGTGTGTGTGTGTATATATGTATATACTATTATTTCGTCCAGCTTCAAATATGTACAATTTCACCCTGTGCAATGGCTCTCTAATGACCAAATGTGGTGTTATAAATTTCAAATAATATGCAACAACTTAGTTTTTTATTTTTATTTTTGAGCAACGAACCACAATACGAGACCGATGAAACTTTTTGGTTTTCTGTAAGAGATGGTTTTCTGTCTGTCCTTCCGCCCTCAGATTTAAAAAACTACTAAGGCAGAGGGTTGCCAATTGAATGTCTGTTGATCATCCACCCTCCATTCATCAAACATACCAATTTGCAGCCCTCTACCCTCAGCAGTACTTATTTTCTTTAAAGTTAAAGTTAGTCACGATCGTGCGTCTAGCAACGCTATAGATACCAACAACACAGGCCACAACCGGGCTGTGACTGACAGTTTTATGGGCCGCGGCTGAGAGTTTCATGGGCCGTGGCTGAGAGTTTCATACAGCAATATACGCTATACAGAATACTCGATTGCGCCGAAGAAACTACGGTATATATTTTATTTGTTCTTCTTGTCACATGGTGTGTTTGGTAGAATTTTATTTATTCGGAATCACTTCAAATGATCTGGCGTTCCTTGCACTGACTACATACAGTGTTGTTCATATTTCTGATGGAAAAAACCAGCAGTAACGCAAACAACGTATATGGACATTTCTTGTTTATGTAAATAGCTAAAGAACAATTTAAACACTGAACACTTATGTAATGTAATCATTTTTGCAGCTGCCAAAGTGGCAAATATTCCAGGGCGTGAAAGTGAAAGCTTTTCAAAAGTCGCGGCGAGAACGTTTTTGCAATTTGGGAATAAAGATGTCGGGAGGCAAAATGACTATGACGATTAAAATCAACCTGAAGGATCTTGACAGAACTCAAGACTGAAGTCTTGATTAACAAACTTGGACAGAATACATACAATGGGTGATGGACTCTACAAGAAAGGAAAAATTATGGATAAAAAACAAATTGCGAAAGTATCTCTTATTTATTCTTCCCAGATACATAGAAAAACACATGACTTCTATTAAATAAATTAATCTTGGGAAGATCAAATGGGGCTACAAGGATCAAGCATACGAAGGAAGAAGGTCTCAAAACTAAATGAAGAGCAGCAATAACAAAAACGACAGAGTCAGGAGGAAGCTGGAAATGAAATGGGAAAACATTCGTTGTTTGGAAACAGCACAAAAAGTTAACAAGATAGAACTCGGAGACAAAACAAACTCAAACACTAAAGAATCTTGGAAAGAAATAGAGCCATTCTGAGAATTATTTCCACCTTGGTAAAAAAAGAGAATGTTCTTAGACTGGCTCTCACCCTTCTTCCACTGGGCCCCACTGGGACGAGATAATAGCTTTTCCAACTTTGTTTGCCGGTTGCTTGATTCCTGATTCACACTAAAACGACAACCTGGTTGTTCAGTCCATTCATCTCTGCTTGACGCCACTCGTTTCTTTCTCATTTCTCTCTGAGAAGCCTTTCATATCTTCATTATCACTAGTAATGAGTGGAAAGATTGTGTTAACACGGTGAAGGGAGTCGGGGGTACGAGTTTAACCAATGGCTAGAGTAACAATTTCATGTAACGAACCCTTCTCTCTCTCTCTCTCTCTCTCTCTCTCTCTCTCTCTCTCTCTCTCTCTCTTTCATTTAAATTGGGGAAATATCCTATGACTTAATAAGTCTGAATACTGAAAAATGAATTAAGGCTCATCGAAAGCTAAACAACAAATGAAACACATAAATCTGGACTTTTTTTTCTTTCTAAAGAAATCAAACTTTGGCAGCAATACAACCCAACACTTTCGGACTATTAATAACACCTTTCAGCTAAGCTGAACAGGTAATTATGGTTCAACAACAAACTGATCTTTGAACAGTAAAAGTGAGGATTTTGAATGGTTAAAGAAAGTTGGACTGTTATATATAATCTTGTTACCACTATAGTATATAAATTATAAGTAGATGACTGAAAGATGAGGGCATTTTTATTTGGATTTAATGATCATTTCTGTATGGGTTACTAATTTGGTATACTATAATAACTCTCTTTTCTATATTCATAAATGTCGAAATGTATTATAGTTGTCTTGACACACCAACCTAAGATATCATTAACTCTACCATTGCAGAGGTAACAATGTTAGTGGTAACTTTGATAACAATGAATTCTGCTTATAACGTATGATGGATTAAAGATTTCCTGGAATCAGTGGACCATTGAAGATTAATAGAAAAACTATGCATCACTGACACTGGTTATAACTATAAACTCTACTATCTTCAGTTCATCCATCTCACCACAGGAGCGACGCAGAGAGAAATTAAATGTTACAAAACATGTGATAGATATGCTAGATAACCAAATAGCAATCACACACGGATGTAAAAATCATTCTGAGCCACAGTTCCCAAGGTAGAACTTTCGCCGTCTCTCTTCTTACTATTATGCAGCATTGTAAATTAGCGTGTAAAAAAGAGAATTCAACAGTCCCCATAACCTTAAAAGCATCCCCAATACGAAAACATGCGAATCACTCGATGCAATTTGCTAAATCGATAAAATTTATGATATTTAGGGCACTTGTAACAAAATTAGGCTTGTACGTCATCAAGGAAAGGAAGGTCATACTCCAGGCAAGTGTACAGGGACAGGAATATTTTCGTGCTCGTTCCGGATAAGAAATAGTTCATAAAAGAGCAAAGCTCCTCAATGTAAGGAGGAAATCATAAAAAACCTTTATTGAAATCTGTAAGGTTCAAAAAGCCTCCAAAAGTAGGACTAGTAGAAACGAATGAGAAACAATTACTTAAAAGATGCAAGAGTTCTCTGGGCATAAATGCACACGCAGACTCAAACACACACACATGGCTTGTAATTATGTGTATGCATGTAAGTTTTATACGCCCACACACATTCATATATATATATATATATATATATATATATATATATATATATATCATATATATATATATATACACGTATATATGTATATATATGTGTGTGTTTGTGTTTATAAAATATTGTATAACTCAGTTTCAACTTCACATCACAAACAAGACCCCGAGATAAATGGTGAGTCGGTCTTTTATTCTACAAAATGTCAAAATTCACATGTGCGTCCGTTTACCTTCGTTTATTCTTGGAATCATGATATTGCGTATCGGCATGCACATCTTCATCAGGACATAAATTTGAATGGCCACATCATACGAAGGAAGTACACACACACACACACACACACACACACACACACACACACACACAGGTTGACTGATGAATACGGGCGCACGCATTTCAAGAAGGCGAACATCGGGATGGCACAGAAAATGGAATTAATGATAGATTGCTGGAGCCTGGGATACCTGCTGGTAATGATGATATCCATCTTGTGTGTCGAAAATCACATTTGCCAGTAATTGCTATTTCAGCGGGCAATTTGTCAAAGAGCTATTTTTATTTCATAAAGTGGTTTTGGCTTTCTAAGTCTTATTACGGGTCATTTTTTGTTTTGTTTTGATACCGGGGAATAAATTAATTCTTTACTTTATGAGTAATTCACGTACATACGTTATAGTACTCGTGGTATTACTATCATCCCAAATTATTTTACTCGTTCAACGTGCCCATTTGATATTCTTTAATGCTTTTCACATTTATTCTTACGAGGTATATAAGAGTAATCATTAGAAGTGTGGCAGCACAGAGTCAATTTAACAACAATACTCATTATTGCTTATTTGGCGCGCGTTGTGATATTTATAGTTGAGCAAATGTGTTAGCTTTTAACATTCGGGACCAAGCCCAGTTATCGAACAGGTAAAAACTACCATAGCCTATACATATAGACAACGTAATCACATGCCACGAGAGAAAAACAAACATGTATCATCACCATTAAAGCAAACGTATTATCCTCATAGTCACGATCAATTCCATCACGGGAGACTCGACCATCAATCATAACAATCCCAACAATATACGAATTAACAAAGCTCAATCAAGATTAACGTTGATTAAGAAGTAACATTTGATGAAAAGGGGAGGGGGTAGATTAATAGCTATTCCAGAACCGGGTGGATGATGATCATGATGATCTTTATAATGATAATGACCAAGGGTGGGAGAGGGACACAACAGCCTGACGGGGTGAAAAACGAACTGCCAATCACCATCAGTGCTTATCACTGCGTCATCAGAAGGGGCGTGGCCAATGTGCTTGGGATAACACGATCGGAAATTTGCCGGGGATTTGTTAAAGGTTTTAGGGACCAGAATGTCTTTTTTTTTTTTTTTTCTTCCTGGGTTATGATTCGCTTGTTAATTCAGCCTTCATCTGGCATGACATGGCAATATTTCTCGAACTGAACAAATTTGTTTGTCAAGCAAAAATGCGTATGCATGCTGCTATTGTGACGCCAACAAATTTACCGGGAACCACATCTGAATGGATGTCATTTGAACACAATTTGCAGCAACACAGTTTTACAGAAACTGCCTCTAGACAAAATATAGGCACAAGTAAACTAAAAATTCTCATTGGACTGACGTTTCTAAGGGAAAAGGGCTCGGTCCTTGTGACGGTCTTTCAAAAAGAGTATCCTTAATTGAACAATGCATATTTTTCTGGATAATCAGGTCGTACGAATGGACCCGATTCAGATTCGGTTCTTTATCATGCAGGCTCTGCAGAACTATTGTGCTGTATAACCAAATCTTTAAGATATCAGCCATATATATATTATAATATATATATATTATAATATATATATATAATTATATATAATATATTATATATGTATATATATATATATATATGTGTGTATATATATATATATATGTGTGCATATATATATGTATATATATATATATATATATATTATATATACATTTATATACATATATATAATTATTTATTAATTATATTTATGCGTGTGCGCGCGCGTGTATTATATACAGTATTTCCTTAAAAAAGGGATCAGCGAATAATGAAAGGTGGTCAATGGTCATTCCGAAGCAGAGAAGGCAAATCTCTTTACTTCATAAATTGCGCACGTCATAAAGTCGTCTGTAAGTAATATATGCAGGGTTAAAGATATTTAAAGGCAGCACTAATAGTACCAAAGATCGGTATACGACAGCTGGGCAAATGAATAGTTCTCTCTATCAATACAAATTTCGGAATTAAGCTTATCACTTACAATTATTTTCCTAACTTCAAGAAATTACAGGTAAAAATGCATTTACCTTAATCTTTAATTCACTCTCCCTTCTAAAGGAGCAAAAGTGATAGAGTACTGTAAGAATTATAGGGGCACAATATTACTTTGTATGCTAAATAAAGCGGACGGTATCATTTTGACTCAGTGAGTATGATAAGTTACAGAAGGATATATTATTGATTGATAGGAACAAGGTATGAGGATGAAGTGTTTGTTATAAAAGTAAATTTAGAAAAGGTTTTTCATAAAAATAATGGACAGGCAATGTAGATGATACTGAGGTACAGAAATTAAGGTGCTGAGAGAATTAAAACTTTTGACAATGGAAACGAAGAAGCTGTATGTGGAAGGACAAGTAAACGGCAATGTGTCTACTTTGGTGTAAAAATGGGACTGAGGGAAGTTCAGTTATATCTCAGTTGTTGTCTAGTATCTTTACACACACACACACACACATATATAATAATAATAATAATAATAATAATAATAATAATAATAATAATAATAATAATAATAATAATAATAATAATAATAATAATGCGAGCAGTCAATAAAGAGACAGTATATGCATATGCAAAGTTTCTCGCTTACGAAAATGGGTCATGAATGGGAGTTTGAAATGGATGATGTTTGCAGACAATACAAAATTATCAAGGGTAGTGAAAAGAAACTGCAGGAATTATATAAAAAGTTTGAAAGTGTTTACAAGAGGAAAAGGTAGAGGGTGAATGTGACATACAGTAAGGCTATGCTGTTTAATGGAAAAAAGACAGTTGAAGTAATGTATGTGTATCTGGGCGTAAACATCACGGATGAGAAAAGAGGCTGCATGTCACAGAATAAGTGGAACAAAGAAGTTACCAAACATGTACAGAAGTGACATTCATTGCCTATGGAAGCCAAGATTGCGATTTAAAAAGATACCGTTTAGCTAACATTCTTTACAGAAGTGAAGTGTGGGTTAAAGGTGATGACAATAAATGTCTAAGTGCAGTGTGTGGCCTTAGAAGATTGAAAGGGTGAGAAATGGGGAGATAAATTCAAGAGGTAGTAAACAGGATAGTGAATGTGAAAGGAGGGACCAGAGTGTTTCGAGATGGGTTGGTAATGTAGAAAGAATGAGACATCATAGTATGGTGACATGTGTAGTATAATTCGGTAAATTATCATTGACTCTCCAGTTCCCAAATTCGCACTTTACTGACCTTGTCTAATCCTTCAATAGTCACGGACTGTTTCATAAATTCTATTTTCATTTAATCATATTGGAAAGTACGACTTAAGAGTCAGTATTTCATGTACCTAATACCAAGTTGTTTCCTTCTTTAGCTTCAAGGTGTGCTAACAGGATCATTCTAACTTTGATTTACCTTATAGCAGAGACTGGATGGTTCGCCATACAGAGCATGTTAAATGTGATAGAATAGTGCAATATCAGAACATTAATTATCTCCTTAGCTGGTTTAATTTCCATTATAAGCAATAGATTAAACGATTATAAAATAGAACAGCAAAGCCTTAGCGTATAAACATATATTAAAAAGGAACAAGGCAAGAATATGAAATTTAATTTTATACAACCTTTAAAATCAAAACTATAAATTATCATCACAACGATGACAGGAAAGTCCAAGAATAATCTGTACCCAAGTTACTTTAATATTAAGCCGCTTCCAGCATCAAAGCAAATCTGTATATCCACGTAATTAAATATCAAACTTTTTGACTGCTCCACTATTATGTTATATTTCACATAAAATCGAATTAACTTGACTAAATTTCCTCTTTGCTATTTTTTCGTACAAAAATTCTTTACAAATGAAGTTTCCCGAATTTCACTTGAGTGCTTGTATCTCCTAGGCAAAAATTGCCTTGATCTTATTTACTTCAATGTTGTCGAACATCTCAAGTCTGAAACGGCTGAGGAATAGCAATCACGATTATGTATAAGCACTGGAGCAATCGATTTCTTGTATTAAACGACCGTCGAAATTATTCCCACTCATGTTCCCTTTTACTCGAAATCATTTGGAACGTTTCAGTGACAGAGCATACGAATACGAATAGAAATCTGCAAGTTTAGGTTGTCTGGTTAAAAGTATAATGACCAATTTACAATAGATCACAAGCAAACATAGTATTATTTACCGTCAGTGGTATGCAATAATGATCACAAAACCTCTCATAAAGATTATGAAAACAAATTTCGTGTGTTTATTGTCGGGTGATTCATGCTTAGAAGCTAAATACTTTGGTTACACGACTAAAAGAAACATTTCCATACATCTACAGCAAAAGTACATCCGAAGTAGCCATTCATTACCTTAGCATAATGCTGAAGCCGATATCTTTAGATTAATGGCTATTTACAAGGACGTGTCTCACTTCGATCATCTCAATCAAGTTTGATTTGTTTAAGGTTTAGAATTTTCTCCAATTAGCAGAGAGGCAGAGAGAGAGAGAGAGAGAGAGGAGAGAGAGAGAGAGAGAGAGAGAGAGAGATATGGGGGTAAGGTGACTTGGATATTATTCAAATACAAGATGGAAAAAGTTTTCAGTGTAGTCACAATGAGGCAACAGCAATTACAATAACTGAGAGCACCTATAATATTTCTTATAATGGTTGGTCTTCTTACCTTATAGATATACCATACTTTAATAAAAAAAAAATGTGATCGTCACCTAGACTTCATTCCATAAAATGTTTACCAAGTTAAAAGCAAAAGCTGATTCATCACAAGCAAATGATGGTCTCTCAGGGTCTAAAATTCAATCATTCCTGAGGTCACTATAACACTTACGTCTGACAGAAAAGATTTCACGGACACGTTCCCTTCGGGGGTTCTGTGCCCTTTTGCTCCTTGGCACCAGCCAGAATCCTTTCAGGAAATCGTGACGTTGATTCAAAGGCGTGTCTCCGAAATTCCCTCCAGGGAGGATCCCAGAAACCCTTAGAATTGGAATCCTTTTCTCTTTGCATTTACAGGTTTCTTTGTCTTCATTTCTCGGTCCCCTCTTTTGTTCCTTACTCTTTCCGGAGCTACTGACAACCGCTCTGGATAATGTCAGTTACCGTTCATGATTTTTTTTTAATTTGCTTAAATCCTATTTATTAGCAATTTTCTTTGATATTTTCCCTTGAATAAATTAAACTGATGCTCATGATCCGGATTAATAAATTCTCATTTACTGACGTGTTATCCATGAGTTTTTCTGGTATATAATACACGGAAATTCTTACAAGAACAAGAAACAATCTTAAAGCACCATTTTCCACGTTCTTGTCATAAAATTTAAATTCCCGCCAACAAAGATGAACTTGAGCAGATTAGCCGTCTCTAGTATCAGGGACATTACTTTTCAACAGATCCCATTGCTGTTAGACGTACTAAAAAGTTAAGTATATCTTAGTTTAACCAGACCACTGAACTGAGCTCTCTTACGGCTGGCCTGAAGGATTAGATATTTTTTAACGTGGCTAGGAACCAATTGGTTACCTAGCAACGGGACGTACAGCTTATTGTGGGATCCGAACCACATTTTATCGAGAAATGAATTTTTAATCTCCAGAAATAAATTCCTCTGATTCCTCGTTGGCAGAGTGGGGAATCGAACTCGCGACCTCCGAATAGTCAGGCAAGCATGTAACCCACTCGTCCAACGAGGAACTTTGACATACTGGGGCAATTAAGTTTAGAATTTTAGGTGCTACCAACAAAACCCAGTAATGCAACTCACGTGGTGCACTGTAGGCATTAATATGCTGATTTGCAGGCCCCCCCCCCCCCCCTCAGCTTCATATACTTTTTACCTTTTACCTGACCTTCACTACCGCATCATTTCTTTCATCTTGTTGTCCAACCTCTCGAACTTTTTATGGCAAATACGATTTAGAGAGTCAGTCGTTCTTCTACCTAACCTTGAAATATGCCAAGCTGGTTCCTTCTCTAGCTTCAAGATATACGAACAGGATCACTTTAACACTGATTTATCTCACAATTGAGACTGTGGGGGTTTCTCCAAGTTTTAATTCTGGATCGTTATACCTCATCTCATTCATTTTTCGGACCTTTTTATCACGACGTCAAGCACGCTCACGCCCTCTTTCCACTGGCTTGAGTTCAGAATGGCTGAAAGTGTCCCAACACTTCGTTTTATAGATTAAGTTCATGACTCATTTACCGCAGACATACAGTCTGATGGAGGAAATGAAACCAGGCCTCAAAATAGCACACGGACTTACAGATTTAATTTAAATGGTACTTCGGGTAGCATGATGACATTCATATATCTGCCTACGCTTGGAAAGAAAGAAGTTTACAAAGGTGACGGCAACCCTCGTTCACTTCTCTTATTTTTCTTGTCTTATACTTAGCTGCTATGTACCTTGTAATATTTATAAACATTAATTAAAGACTGATCTTTTGAAAGCTTAGAATACAAAGACTTAAGAAGCTAAAGTGTAAACACTTACAGCAACAAGGAAG
>NC_061107.1:65262674-65290174 GCF_015104395.2 Macrobrachium nipponense
TAGCAATGGATCTTTACTTTTTTTTTCATCTTACCAGCATCAGCAGCGTGCCTTTAGTAATCCTGGCTTACGGTGGTGCACTCCTATCAAGCGATCCTCTAATGTGCCCTACTATGAGAGAGAGAGAGAGAGAGAGAGAGAGAGAGAGAGAGAGAGAGAGAGAGAGAGAATTCAACTCCTCTCAAAGCTCTGACGCACATTTCTTCGATTTAGCTTAAATTTGACGTAAAAAAATCTCATTAATCTTCACATAAGATAGCCTTACCACTTTCTTGTTCATAACTTATTTGTCACCTACTCCATTTATGATCGATCCTTTTGGTTTTCAGGCATAGTCAATTCTTATTTAAGCAGACTGATATTTTATGGTAAGTTCTTCGTCATGCACAGTGAAAGTGGATGATTAATAACCCTGAAAACTTTTACACTAATTTCCTTCTTGAGAAGAACCTATACATTGGAAGCTATACATCGATAATGTCTTTTTTATCCTTTCCCTAGTTTGTTTTATATGATTGTGAAAATATGAATTTCTTCTCTTGAAAATGCAGTAGTTACGTTTCAGGAGTATTTCTTTGTCAAATTTCTTCTTAGGATTCCCTTTTTTCCCAGATGGTCCATGAAAAAGAATTTCGGAACTTCAAATCTAGATTGTCTTTCTCAGTTTCGCAGGTATATCTGGTCAACCAATTTCTTCGTGAGCATTTTAATGTTCCAATGCATCTCTTTGCCTCTGAGTTTCATCTTAAGTGGTGTGACGAAAACTTGAAAATCATTGCACTTCTTGCTCCTTCAAATCCTGCAAGTATATTAAAACTGAAGTTCATGGTTGTGGCCTTAGATATTAAAAGAAAAATCTAAAATCTGAGACAAAATGACAGATTCCTCCACCATGACAATTATTGTGGAGGTCTCAAAATATTCCAGCAACGTATTTTAAATTCTGGACAATTTCTTTCATTGAGATTTTTTGAACGTTTTTAGCTTTCGGTTAAAGAAAACTATTAAGATTGTTTTGTCTGTCCGTCCGCATTTTTTTTGTCAGGCCTTAGATCTTTAAACCTACCGAGGCTAGAGGACTGCAAATGGGCATGTTGATCATCCACCCTCTAATCATCAAACACACAAAATTGCAGCCCTCTAGCCTCAGCAGTTTTATTTTATTTAAGGTTAAAGTTAACCATGATCAGGAGTCTAGCGCCTTTATAAGTACCACTAACACAGGCCACAGTTTCTTGGGCCGCGGCTGAGAATTTCATGGGCTGTGGATGAGCGGTTCATACAGCATTATAGTCTGTACAGAAAAGTCGATTGCCATTTTTTACTTGTTTCCTTATGCATTTGAATGAACTAATTATTGTACAGCAGTGTTTCTATAAATATGATGTTGTTCTTCGATTATAATTCTTAAAACGCTAAAAATATTCTTTCACCATCGAATTTAACCAGGCATTAGCATGAAAATTCTGTGGCACAGTTGATACATATGACTCCAAAATGGTAAAAAAAAAATATCAAGTTCCTTAGCACAGATTAGGTATCTTTTCTAAAAACCAGCAAATGTAATTGAAATATAAACATCTATCACTGCTCGTCTTCGTCGTATGTCCAAAGAGGATATGAGAGTTCCTGATTCCAGCACACCTGGGAAGTGAATGAATCTTACATTAACCGATTTCGCAAACAAGGAAGGCGGAGGAATGTCAGCTCGGTGATATTAACAGCCAGGAATAATCATGGCTAATGAACCCTTAGCTTGTTGGCACTGGCAGGGTCTTAAGATGACATAAAACAATGAGTTTGAAGCAAAACACTCACGTAAGTAGTTTCTCATTAATTCCTCCTGTTAGGAGACTTACTGACTGGGCGATAATAAGGAGATTACCCTTATATTTCGCCCCCCCTCACCCCACTTCCCTCTCTCTCTCTCTCTCTCTCTCTCTCTCTCTCTCTCTCTCTCTCTCTTCATTCCATCTAGGTTGCACTGTTTCATCTTCACTGCACACCCGTCTTGTCATGCATCATTAATTTTGGTTATTTATCCCCCTAACACAGATCTGTCAGTCTCTTCATTCCCATCTTTTTTCTTAGTCTTAATTACCAGAGAGAGAGAGAGCGTGCGATCTGAACGGGAATGCTTTTTACACAAAACCTTGGTTAATAACCTCCACATTCTACAGCCTCGCCCATGCATAAGTCATCAAGCATGCAATCCTACCAGATCCGATCTATGCATTCCACAGGCCTACTTTTTATCCTTCACAAAACAGACCTAAGGACCTTAGCTAGCAATGTCACTCTGCAGTCCCTATGCTGGGTTATTAGACCTTTCTTAACCTACCAATACCTTTCCCACTCCCTTCCCTTAATATACTCGGGCGCAAGTAGTAAATAAAGTTAAAGAAACAAAGAAAAAACTTTGGTTAGGAAAACAATAGTCGACGATAAAGAGCAACCCGGGGATAAAACCCCAACCCTAATTCCAGACACACACATGAATCCATTCTGAACTCCTGTTTTAGAATCCGATCCTATCTGAACTATCGACTACCTAATCTATGAGAGTCATTTTGACCTCTATTATAACGCTCGGTTTAGCAATATCCGGAGCCAGAGCAGCCAAGGCTTGCATCCTAATTACATTTGCATTAGCAACTAGCCTACAGGTAACAAAAAAAGAAAAAGAAAAGTAAACTCTACTCGCCCTCCGTAAACACAAAAAGAATCTTATTCAGTGAGAGCATTTGTATGCGTACGCAGGGCAAGGTGCCGAGTGATTGGAATAACTCTGTTCTTTTGCAAGTCTCTCAGACATAACCCGCTGCCTTCCAAAAATAGAGGTTCCTGGTTCGTCTTATCTCTTGCTCTCGCCTTTGTTTAAGCATCACTTTAGAAAAAAAAATAAGATAAAATAAGAAGTTGCACCAATTTTGGCTGAGCCATGTCTTTAATCGGTTCCATGGCGCAAGTACAAAGTCTTTAGAAAAATATGTGATTCAGTATATTTAAATACTCATCCAAACCCATACATACGTAATTATTACGTTTTTGCTGCTTTTGAAAATGTCAAATATCTAATCTTTTATGCATTTAGCCGTAACCGTTTGGTTTGCAATAATTAACTATATTTTACTAGCAAGTGTAGCCATCACATCATAAACTGTGATTTTCTCTAGTTATACCAGAACAGGCTTTAAAGAATTACCGTTTAGGACAAGTGTTGTCAGACTCAATTCAAAAATTACCGTTCAAGACAAGTCTTATCAGACTCAGTTTTTCTTCGAAAAGACTGTCAATTGAACAGACGACAGAATAAAAACAATCTGAGCTTTTTCAAATAATATTTCAGCAATTAAAATATTTTTTTAGCCGATTGACGAGTGACAGTGAAGTCAAAAGTTTAATGGACAGACCAAGAACGCGATAGATCGCTCTTTATCTCTCCCAGAGAGAGATCACACCAAAATGAAGGTCATTCCTTATACGACCTGAATGATTCTGCAAGACTTTTATTTTAATATTTTCTTTTTCTCTCGTCCTTTTCGTTCCTCTCGCAAAATTCCCCCGCATCCCCTTCCTGCTCGTTTCTTCCTCGGATGGGTGAAGAACTATAAGGTGGTGACGACCCAAGCGCCCTCCCTTTTGAACCCACTTAACGAGATCCAACACCACTCCGCCCCCTTCTATAGGACTCGAAGGTTTTTCTAAATAGGATCTCAGGAGGCAGTCTGATGTGCCATTGATAGGATGTACCCGGCCTCTTCGTAGAGAGCTCACAGCTCCATCGCTATAGCCTTTTTCGGAAAACACGGGGCAAAGGAACTTTGGGAGTGATGGCATGAAAGAGATCTCGTCTTTACCGGTACCTCCACAGAACAAGTATTCTGCGAATGATACACAACGTGTTCAAGGAGGACTAATATATAAAGATGCATCAAGAATTGGGGCTTTCTTAGATTTGGTCAGGAATGGTCAGGGATGGAGTGTGCCAGTAAGTGAACAGTATGGCTTCTCACACAGAGTACAACACAAATCGGCATTTGATCAAGGAAAATAGTGTTACAGGAAATGAAGGTTACGATTTCTAAAAAAAATATAAATAAATAAATAAATAAATTAAAAAAATAAATAAATAAGAGAGAGAGAGAGAGAGAGGAGAGGAGAGAGAGATGATCGGGGAGGAGGAGAGAGAGGAGAGAGCGAAGAGAGAGAGAGAGTGGAGAGAGAGGGGGGGGAGAAAGGAGAGAGAAGAGAGAGAGAGAGAGAGAGAGAGAGAGAGAGAATAAAAATTCTTACATATCATTCGAAAATGCAACACGATCTCTCCAATATAAATATATTAATCCCTCAGCTATGCTTGGTCAACAAATTTACAAGAATATAATTTTTATAGTAAAGTTAGTGCAGTTTTTCCAGCAAGTATAGAATGGCTCCTCTTGATGAAACAGTTTTCAAAAACTACTTTAAAAAATGAGTTGTCAACAACTGGATATTCGTCGGTTAACTTAATAGAGCAATGAATCTAATAAGTCACTGTACAGTACAATGAAAAATGATAAGATCTGGAAAGCCTTCAAAGCAATAAAAAGCAAACAAGATAACTGATACAATACGAAGATCATGAACATGAGCTAATAATAAAACTAATAATAGCAACGGGAGAAAATGGCGCAGTGAGGTAATCGAAACTACTCATCTTGTGAGTACAAACTGGACGCAATGGAGTGAGAACACAGAAGGCTATCACTTTCCAGAGCTAGCATGTGAACGAGGGCGAAGGATGCTACTTCACAAAAACAGCAAAAATAACTTGAAATTATTTCCGTATTGCTTCGCTAATTCTGACAGCTTCCAACTTTACGCTATCTGTTAAATTTCGTATTTGTCATGCTTTTAGAGGAGAAATATGTGATTAATAGAACTAAGGTAACGGGTTGATGAAACTATCCTAAGAGCCAATTTGTGGTATATTATTAAAAAAGAGATAACTATCTATTATATTATATATATATATATATATATATATATATGTATATATATTATATATCACATTATTATTATTTAGTTAATATTTTAATTATTATTATTATTATTATTATTATTATTATTTTATTATTATTATTATTATTATTATTTTTATTATTATTATTATTATTATTTAGATATGTCAACCTTCGGTGCGTTGCTCAACAATTTAAGCAACAATGAGAAAACAATACTTAGAAAAATAGAGAAGAACCTTTATAAAATTAATGCAGCTGAGGTTCAAAAGGCCTCTACTATGAAATCTACAAGTGTCTAGACACGAAACCTCAGCAATCGTTGGAATATTAATGACAGCGTGAAGAGGGAACATTCTTCAAGGAACGCTTCTCCTTTTACATACTTTTATCGTACTTGAAAAGAAAAGAAAAGAAAAAAAACTAAAAATGAACCCGTTTCTTGTTTATTTACACTATCGAAGAAGTAAGAAAATGCAGATAATAAAATATCTCCATATTATCATTTCTTTATGTTAAATAGAGTTACTGAACCGATTAAAGGAAAATGTCGTATAACCTTCTCACTTCTACCTGTTAGTTAGCCTATCAGTCCATCTCTAATAGCAAAGGACGGCAAACATGACCATCATATAAAAGCGCTGAAATGAGAGAGGCTTTAGATCCTATTTATTCAGTGACCAGATCTTATACATCGGACTGGAAGGAACCTACAGAAACAAAAGTACACGTTTTCCTTCAGGAATGGGCATCGAAATATGAGTTAACTTACCGATGTTTCAAGACAAGAAAGAGATACGAAAATATAACAAATCATATTGCTCCCGAGGTACATGGTAAGTTTACTTTTGCTATGAATTCGAAGTTAATCAAGTAAACTGTGGTAACAGACAATGTATTTAGCATTAGCCAAATGATTTATCATATGTATAAGCATGCACGTACACTGAAGTCATACCCTAAGCTCAAATTTACCAATATACCTTGAAAATTCAAGAGGAAATTCTGTACTACGGCCACGTCAGAATGATTAGTTACGATGACGCTGAGAGAGCTACGATGAAATTTATAATGAAAAAAAAAAGCAATGTGTTCAAGAAGAAGAGAAGGACTAATACAATAGCTGCTATTAACTATCAACGTTTTTGGCTTAGATGATCAATGAACTACATGTCACTGGAACAGATAGGTCTATCGCTCAAAAAGAAAAACAAATCTAGGAAAAATATTAATCTTTGAAAGAATCACCTTCGTAAAAAACGTCATTGTTTGTGGAAATAAGTTATTAAATGAAGGGCCGCTACCATCCATGACTGTATTTTCAGGACACTTTCAGGAAAAGGACAATGAAAGTCAAAATATGCAAACCTAATAACACAAACAGCCTTATACAAACCAGAGACAAAAAAGAAAACATCGGAGTCACAGACCAAGCAAAGAGCAAAGCATCATGTAAACCATCTGGACTCAAACCACAGGTTGATTGAGATATTGCCCGATCAGTCTACATCTTCTTACCACCTACGGTCCAAAATCAATTAATAGCCTGCATATAAATGACCCTTAATGACAAAGGCCGACTCTCTCTTTCCCCATCCTAACTTGACCCTATTGATCCCACCTCGTCTCCCCCATCCCACAACCCATCCTTCCCAACGCGCCCACAACTCCTACCTGCCCCGCAAGTCCACGTATCGCTGAACTTAGTCCCGGATGTTCAATTGAAGTCATTCAATGGAGGCTCAAATGAGATGCTTGTCTAATAACTTGCTCAGAATCATTTGCTTACAGACTCCAACGAAGCCTTTAGTCTCTTGTCTTGAGAGGCGACTGCTCTTCTCCCACTAAAGAGTCCTTTGGAGATTTAACTTACGCTGACTGAATTTTCTCTCTCTCTCTCTCTCTCTCTCTCTCTCTCCTCTCTCTCCATCAATCTGCCAAAGGAATGGAATATACTGGGGTAATATTTGGGAATAGAAGTATTTTAAGTTTAAAACTATATATTTCCATTTTCTTGAGAAGATGTAATGTTTTTAGCTAATGTGAACATAAAAAATATAAAACCACTAGTACATTTTAGAGGAAACACGCTAATTGTGAATACTGCCTTTCACAGTTTTAAGTCTCACAAGCTGTCAGACATTTTGAACGACATAAAGTGTAGTGAAGTCTTTGCACTGTAACTACATGCAAAGTAATCTCTGTTTTCGGTTGTTTAACTAATAGATTCGTTTTGGAATTTCCAAAAATACACAGAGAGAATGGGGACTCATTTGACAAGAGACAATAGGGATCACTAACGTAGATACTGGGTTATGCCTAATTAATAGTTGCGCAACCTGGATACAATTTCAACAATTCCAGACCAAAGTTGTGATAAATATTAAAGAAAAAGTGATTTTCCATAAAAATCATTCAACCTGAGAAAGATACATAAGTTGCATAAGAGAAATAACTACATCAGTGGCATAGACTCCTATACTGCTACAAATATTAAATAACCTAAAAACCATATGAACTCATATAAAGGCTTACATTATATATGCAAGTATACAAACACACACAAATATATATATATATATATATATATATATATATATATATATATATATATATATATATATATATGATTAATTATTAATTAATTGATGTAGTCCAGTCGTGCTCGTAATATTCTCACGCTCGGGCGCTGAACACTTGCTAAGCCACGTGCCTCGTGCAGGCAGCAATTCATCCAGGACGTATCAATGTCCAATTGTACCCAGTGCAATGCCCTGAAAGCAAACCAGCAAAATATACTGAACATCATCTGGGAGTGACTTTGCCAGAGTGTCACTTTGATAAAGGTGAACGTTTAATAGCCTGGAAGCAATTCGACCTCGACAACGGCCTGTGCAGTGCCAGCGTGACATCGTAAGTGTTTGTAGGCGTCGATCAATTTGCTGCTGAGTCAACTCCCAAGGGTCTCCAGGGGCACCTTGAAATATGGCAGCACTCACAACAGTGTCAGAACAAGATATGGGCAATCAACTAGACAAGTCTCAGTTGGCAACGAAGGCTGAATTTATTTAGCGAGATAATAGGTCCCAGCGGGACCTCTTTTAATACCTCCCATAGCTTATAACTTGTCCCATTACTGATAACTGCGTTCATTTAAAAACATTATTCTCTAGAGCCACGTCATAAATAAGGTCTTAATAGCCGCCAAACATTGAAAAGGGATCACTTAATGCCGTATTAACTTCAAAGATTACGATAGGTGAAAGAGAGTCCCGATTGAAGTCGAAGCTCCTTCTTGATTGTATTTGCTGAGATAGACCCAAAGACATTCGTAACGACAATCTTGACCTCCGCCCATTTTCACTTTTCTCCCTCACTTTGCTGGCCTCATTAATTCAGCTGTGATAGGCCCAAGATGCAAGAAGAAGCACTAAGCTTTCGAGTAAAAGAGCAGGCGAAGTAACTGAGATATTAACCGCGATGATGGTGATGTAGGTATAATTGAATTTGTAGAAAACACTGATGAAAACATAATGGATATGCATACTTCAACGGTGGGATAAGAGAAAGCCATCCTTCCTAATATAGTACACACACACACACACACATATATACTTAAAAAGTCACAGTAGATACACGTGGCTTCATTATATAAGAGAACACCACTTGAAAATGATGACAGAAAGTCAGTACGGAAGAGCCTATCATTTCCCTGAGGATTCGCTTGTATGTATGTAATGTATAATATAATATATATATATAGTATATAAATTATTATATAATATATATATAAGTATAATATATATATAGTAATAATAACTATGATATATATATAATATATATATCTATATAGATATATATTATATTAATATTTATATATATTTATATATATATATATATATATATATATATATATATATATATGTGTGTGTGTGTGTGTGTGTGTGTGTGTGTGTGAGTGTTGTGTTTTAAAGTGTAATACCAGAATATCAGTTGCTGATAAGCTCAATCACCTGTCTACCACATATTTACAAAAACATCCTTAAAATTGATTTACAGGAATAAATATATAGTTATAATGCATTGAAATCTATTTGCATAAATAGATTTCAATAAAGAAATGTATGCATAAACAGTATATAGAGAAAGTGATTATGTAACAAATCCGATAATTATATGACCGAAATTCTTCACCTAACAGAAAAAAAAATTGATGTCTCTGTCCACAAGTGTGTGTATATGTATACCTCTATGCAAGTGTGTATGCATGGAGGCATAAATTACACAAGCGTGAGTACTCTACTGACAAGTAATAAGATACTAAAAACTTAAAATTTGCATTTTGTAATGCACATTATTACAATGATGACAACATTATGTTTAAATATTGAAGAGTATGTAAGCATCATATTAAGGATCACGCACAAGATATTTTATCTATGCGCACACAAATACATTACACACATAAATGCAGACACACTTGTATAACATATCTATATATATATATAGGTATTAAGATATAATATATAATATAATATATAATATATATATCTACACACACACACCACACACACACACACACACACACACACACACATATATATATATATATATATATATATATATATATATATATGTATATATACGCATAAATATTTACCGTTTCACTACTTTCATTGAAGGAAATTTAATAATTTGTAATCTCTGAAACATATCATAATACATACAGTATCTGTTACATATTTGACTTCACAATGCACTTCAGACCGCATAACCCGACTGCTCGTGCATATCTTAATATGGGTGACGTTTCTTATAAATATTCGAGAAAAATGACAATTTTCCGAAGACGTAGCGGAACGGAAACACATAATGAAATCCTGCAACCTTACGAGGTAAAAGCAATCACGATTTCCCAATACCTTACCTGGCGGCCTCTTCTTCTTGCTGTTGCATTCTTCCTCCCACCCGAGGTGACACAACTCCCCCACTCCCCCTGCAATTGCAAGCACTGTGATCCTAGTTGCATGCCAACAGCTAATTGCCCGCTGATGAGCCTTCCGACCTCAGTATATGAAAGGGCATGAGGAATCTTCACTTGCCTCCAAGAAGAGCACTTTCATCCGTTAACAAATCTCGCTCAACTTCTTTCCTTTCAAGTCCCCTTATATCAAGCAGGAATATTCTCTTCTCATTTAGCTCTCAACACTGACCGTTTAGTTTATGATTTCAGTATATTCGTTCTGAGTACGTATATGCAATTTAGTTTTAATCAGTGTGCGTTTATTTGGACCCTCTGCAATACGTCTCTTTATGAAATCCTAGCAAGCTCTTTTTTCCTCCATGCAGGGGACAGCAAATTATTAATACGTGGTGGATGGTACAGATAAACGTCATTCATTTTAATAAACATTGATATAAAACTCAACACACTCTGGTCATTAATTTTCTGTCTGATACATATGAAATTGCAATAGCCCCAATGCCCTCTTAACTTCTCTAATTCTTCGTGCTTTTTTAGATACGCTTGTCACTAAAAAGCCTTGAGATCCAAGTGCAAGAAATATGAGGAAGCTGTGATGTCCGGTGTCGGGAAACGAACCAGGATATCAGAATCAATGTGACATCGTCGTAATTATGGTAACCTGGGTTCGTTTCCCTCTACCGGACATCATAGATTCTTTATATTTCTTGCACTTGGATCTCAAGGCTTTGTAGTGACAAGCGTATCCAATAAAAGCACGAAGAATTCTAGAGGTTGGGTATTGTGGCTATTATAATTATATATACACACATACATATCCATATAGTATATACACACATATATGAACCACTTTACAATCACCTGTGTTCGTTCTTTATACATTGATCTATAAATATTCCTTAATATTGCATTACTTTATTTTGGGAATAATTTATGTCCCAACAAATCATGGCTGAGAGAGTTTCACTTATTAATTTTTATTTGCCTGGGTATAAGGTACATACATATGTAAATAAATATATATATTAATATATATTTTCCCCATTTTGCCACTCAGTAAAGTAAATGTCGATAAACAGGCACAAGGTATGCCTTTCTCTCTCTCTCTCTCTGCAAGTTTCCGATATGCATTGTCTTTCTGCCGCTTGCCCCTCTTTACAGAAAACGGTCCTTCAGCCTCCAAATCCGAAAATTAACCAGAAGCTACCGGAGGGCAAAACGAAGCTAATAAAAGAGGTCAACGGGAGAAAGTCGCTCTCAGTCTCAGTTCAGATCTCGCACCTGCAGGGCTAAGCCCTTTTCCCCCTACCCTTGTGTTTCGAGTGACTGCTTATTCTGGACCGTTGCTGGACGAATTTGGAGCAAAGTTCCCCTTCTCCATCGGCTCCCTTAAGAAGCAGAATACGACGACCAAATATGGTAAAGTATGGATTTAGTTGGCAGTCACTTTTGTCTCTTATTTTTCTTTTATTTTTTTCTATTTCTGTGCTTGTGCGATCGTTCATAGTTATCCCATGTCATCCCCCCACAGCTAAGCTCCCTTTTTCTATTAAGCTAATCTAATTTAAGCACTGTGGTTCCCTTGTCTGTGATTTAATAAAGCTCATTGCTTGAATGACCTCCCAGTATTAGCAGTGCTAAGAAACTTTACTAAGGGAGATAACGTAATTCGGTGTCTGTGTTTCACACCCTCCCATTCAATACAGTAACGTTCTGTGAAGTAATTCTGTTATTTCTTGCCTTCTGAGGGAATTCTGAGAATGTAGGAATTATATTAAAGCAAGTCTGAATATTTGGTGACATCACAGCACATGTTCAATCCTATGTATGTCACACATGTTTATGAAGCAATACTGTGTTCCAGATATCCCATCACCTTCGTCCTTGCTGTAGAAGTGGATCTCCCTTCTCCTTAGAATTCTAGCTCTGGGCCCCTTGTACTCGCACTTCAAGTCCTCAGCACGTGTTGGAAACCGACCACGTGTTTCCAGTGCTACAAGCAGCTGTTTTCATAATAAGTACCGCCCTTACGGGCACCCTTGAATACGTAGAGTAATTATTCTGTAAAAAATACCCTCTTTAAATTTGATCCTTAGTTTTTCTTACATTTTACCTTTGAAATCTAATCTCGCCCATAAGCTGTAACTCTTGTTTATAAACTAGACTCCATAAGGCTTTCTTTTCGATAAAGTCAGATGTGTTTAATCCGTTGTGCAGCCTTCGAGTCCTGGATTTAAGAAAATATGTATATGAATATATATATATATATATATATATATATATATATATTATATATATATTGTATATATATATATATATATATATATATATACATATATATATATATATATATATATATATATATATATATATATATAATATATACATACACACACAACACACACACACACACATAATATATATATATTATATACATATATCATATTATATATACAATATATATATATATATATATATATATATATATATATATATACATCAAACATATCGAGTTTACTTTACCATCTCATCCCCTTAGTCAATATTTATGCAATGAAATGAATACAAATCTGTGAACCACATTTTTCAGAAGAAATATCTAGCATGAGAACGTACGCAAGTTGTCATTTACACATACAGAACCATAGAAACTCTTTTACAAAAGAATTCGTCTGTAACTTCGCCTCTTTCCCGGTAGCCGGAAGATCTTTATGCCTCACCTGACAAAGATTTGACAACGTGCAGGCTACATCGGATGCAGAACGTCTATGCTTTGATGTTACTGTTTCTACATGAATAATTCTATCCTATCATTGTCATTCTCATAATCTAACAGGTATCATGCCTTTCATAATAATAATCATAATACTAACAGGTTATCATGCCTTTCATAATAATAATAATAATAATAATAATAATAATAATACTAATAATAATAATAATAATATCTTAAGTGAAATTAGACGACGAGATTGGCTTTACGGTACGAGTCAAGAATAAATAAGTAATGTTACTGTAACTTTCCAACCAACATTTCACTCACTCAAATCTCTAGACGGCACCCCACTGATTCAGTGATGATACTCTCTCTCTCTCTCTCTCTCTCTCAGTCAGCTTTCCTTGGTCAATGTCCACACAGTCTGTCTTATATCTTTTTATATAATGGCCCAGAGCAAAGCTAGTGTTTCATCTGCATATTTAATACACCAATTTAATTTTGATTTTACAGACAAAACACTTTATATAAGCAATTGCAGTTTGTTGCATATGAGGAGTCGCAAATTTAAATACTGCCATAACTAATTTAGAATAAAAAACAGACAGCTCAATATTGCAAGGAGCGAGGGGTGGGAAACTTTTGTTTTCATTACTCCTCATAAATACCTTGTCCTCAATTACAGATTGTAAATGCTTCATCTTGCTTATTGTCTAAAATAAAAAAACTATTTTTCTTCTGAATGTATCCTTAGAATATTGTCTCAACTCTGTTTCAGTCCTCTCTGCACTTAGTCACCACAAGAGAAGCTCTAAGTGTCTTGATATAATTTTGTCACCACAATCTCCATACTTGTGTCACGAAGAAAAACAGGATGGCAAAACGACTGTCAGAATTCATAAAGCATTCAGACCATTTCCATTGCAGCATTGCCAAATACAGCTGATCATAAGAATCTTATAGAGCTGGTATAATGTCATCACCAACGGAAGTTCGAATACCAATCGGTATGGGGCAAACAGACATCTGCACAGGCTTCAAGCCTGATCGGTTCGACAGGGATACTTATACCAGTTGCACTGTTCTTCAGCGTATTTATAGAGAATGAAAATGGCCAATGACCGGGCCATCCCTACTTTCTCTTTATCACGTTAGTTGTTTTAACGCAGATTCAAGGATATTTATGGACACAATGTTCTCAAATCTTATAATAATACTACTATACGGGACCAATCTTATTTGATTTTTGACTTAGGAATACAAAGAAAGTATCACTCTTCTTGCCAGTTCTAGTCGAATATTTCTGCTGCTCTAATCTGACATTTAATCCCTTACCTGTCTGGCCAAAATGAAATGAATCAGGATTTTATAAACAATGTTGCTCCTTTGGTGAGGATATTTGATAATCATGTTTTCCAGTATTATTATAGGAAAAAGCTAGATTTCAAATGAACGCCACTTGATTGGTCCCATAGTGGAATAATAACGAGATGTAAAAATTTTGTAACCGACCTATTCTTGAATCGGCATTATTGATTTAACAGTAGGTCTCTCCACCCTTGACCCCGTTCTGCACAAGATATTCGAATGAAATTTAAAAGAGAAAGCAACGGAAGTTAATGTCTTTTGCTTGGCCCAGTGTCATCAAATCCCCGAGCTAATCCAAGACAGCCGTTCGTTACCCGAAAATTTAACCCAAACGTAATGACTATATGCAGTAAAATGGTTATGTAACCCGTTATTATTAGTTGCTATGTTTATAACACGAACTTCTTTGTAATCTTCAGTTTCATTATAGGTAGTTTGCTGGGAAATGTCTTGAAATAAAGGCGAAAGATCTTTCACACCTTTATTTCATTTTTCTCTTAGCCAAATACTGTTATAATATCTAAACGATTATTATTCACTTGATACAAGTTGGGCACTAGCTAGCGGAAACACACACACACACACACGCACACACACATACATACATACATATATATATAATATATATATATATATATATATATATATATATATATATATATATATATATATATATATATATATATAACCTTTACGATTACCATTGCTATACGGAAAAGAAGGAATCATTATGGCAATGAACCTATAAACTTTTTTTTTGTTATTTGAGATTAAAATGTCAACAATAATATTAGGACTCAGATGGGAGGGTAGTCAGAAATGATGCCTGAAAGGAGATGACGGAAGTTCCATGCGTAGAGGACATAATGATGCAAGGCAGGTATTTTTACATAAAAATACCCTCTAAGAGATTTTCTTTTCATTCTGTTGATGTATTCTCGGTATTTAACAGTAAAATTCATTACGTAGTATGTTTGGATGTAAGATAACCTTAAAGTTTTTCTTATATAAATAACATAAGTGGACGTTCTTGTGTCATTTTCAATATTTCGATTGTAATCTTAATAAATATTGCTCAGAGAATATTTCGATATGGACTTCACCTTGGAATAGCCAATTCAACTCTATTTAGCAAACATTGTCTTGATAATTTTCCGTCAGGACACTCGGCTGCTCACTTATCTTGTGTTGAGCTTTCATCAGAAATCTTGTGACGCATTTTTCTCGAAGGAATTTATCATTTTCTTTTTTAATATTTTTCTTTTTAAATTCTCCAGGATTTAGAACAGAATTTTGTCATAACGACGATGTCATTTTCATCCAAACATTCTATGGCTACATTGCGATTGGCAAGCATGGTAAAGCATGATTTTTATTCTAATTCAAAATTTCTGTACCCGTGCCTTCACAGCAATAAAAAAAATCTACCGGTAAAATGTCAATTATATAAAGTATTGCACAATTGTGAGTAAATATTGATAGTGTATTCGGCAGATACAAACAAGATACAAATCAGTAGTAAACCTGCCAATAATGATGATATAATAAAAAAAAGCATTACTATATTTTCAACCTGTAATGGATCTTTAGAGACACAATCATAAAATGTCTGACTAATCAAAATGCAAAACTTTTCCACGATATTTTTACCTTAAATATTTGATTTGAATAAATAATAGGCAAATTATAATACCCCTTTCACGAATAAACATTCATAAAATAATAAAAATAGGTCATAACACATATTACACAAGTATAATCACAATTGTGTGTGGTGTGTGTGTGTGTAGTATGTGTCGTGTACTTATTTTGATTATTTTACGAGTATTTATTCGTGAAAGGGAGATCACAAATGATCTATTATTTATTCAAATCATACATTTAAGGTACAAAGTAAAAGTATAACAGTTTTATTTTGAAAATATATCACCATACTTTGCAGTTAAAATATGGAAATGGCAATGACCGTTGCGTTTTTTGTTTCTTTTTTTGAGCCACTTTCTTTTTGTTGAGATAGGCATAATGTTGACTACACACTTCTGATATATATATATATATTATATATATATATATATATATATATATATATATATATATATATATAGATATATATGTGTGTGTGTGTGTATATATATATATATATATATATATATATATATATATATATATATAATATATATATATATATATAATGTCAAGAAAGAGCACGAAAGTGTAATAACCCGAAGTCTAACACCAAATAATCCTCACACTTTGCACACGCATACCTTGGGAATGTCTAATTTAAATGTTTGAGGGATTTCGGCCTTCATCGGCTTTAGCAGCTGGGTACACAGTTAAGCCCTTCAGCATTAAGAAAAGGAAAAAGTATGCATAGTACACGAATCATGAAGGAAAAAAGCGCTTCCCTTCTTTTGCAAATCCCCTGGTTAATTCTCAGCTCTTGTCTGAAGGATCAACAAAAGACGAAGCTACCACAAATATCTTATAAGGCATTAGGGTTCGGTTTTAGTCGAGATATGATTTTTTTTCTCTGAATGAACATTTTCAATTTATCATTATCACTACTCCAGCAATCCAGTATCATTTCTAACATTAATGTTGACTTTGGTTTCCGACATTACTGATACTGAAGAGAGACGGAACTCTGGAACACTTCATTGCAGGATTGTAACATCAAATATTTTGAAATACAGTAGCAAAGGGAGGACTTGTTCTTATCGATACTGGACCTACTTTTCAGGTACGCGTCCCTAGTCGTTATCACATAGTATTATCGAAGCAATCACTAAAACATTGCTCCGAAAAGAAAATAATCTTGCCTTACGTGAATCTCACCATTAGTCATATAAGAACTAAGGGAAATACAACATTTAGATGACCTTATTTTGGGATAAACTCTTTTTTTCTTATCCCTTTTTTTTTAAATCCTTAAGTGGGTGACTAAATTACAACGAGGAACTTAAGGCACATTGCAGCTTAGTAACGGGCGTTCTCCTGCAGGGAGAATGTGTTTAAATTTAACAAGAAAAGGCAAATGAAGATTTGTTTTGTTCTTTCAGTGCCTAACTTATTCTTACTTTGCACCTTCAATGAGTCTGCGTCGAATTTTACAAAACTCAATTGTATTGGAGGTTTGGTTATTTAGAAAAAACACGGTTTAAATGGTCTGTAACTTACCCTGTTGACGACCCTAATTTAGACAGACAAGGAAAGGGAAGCAGTTGTAAATAAGTGTATTTTTCGGACAATACAGTACATTACGTGAAAGTACAACACACAAAACCATGCACTAAATAATTTACCTTGTCAAACGATGTTGCATGATTTATGTAAACAAATATGTAATGATTACAAACTTAACTAGACTAAACTCAGCTAAGCTATTTACGAGAGTGTGTATTGAGGCATTAGAGCTGTGGCAGGCGGCGTATAATCTAACATTTAATACCTGCATATGATTCTGTTTATCACAGCGAGACGTCGCAAAGCGCTTGGAGATGTCAAGTTCGACTGCAGGATCCGAGAATCAAATACCTAAATATAGACATATGTTTCTGCATGTTTACATAGGATCAAGGTTTAATAACGATATAAATCGCTAATACAAAGTAAGTTCAGCTTTAGAAAGAAAACTTCACGTTATACAATTGTCGAGGGCGTTAAAATTCAATGCCTAGATTACTGATTAAGAAATGTCAGGAAATTATTTCTAGATGACTAAATATGTATCTATTTCATTAACAACGTATGGCATTTTTAATCCACGATGATATAGTGTTCAAGAAACAATTTCATGAATTTTAATGGTATTGACATGATAATTTAATGTACTCTAGAATTTTGATGGATGGTTAACCATTATATATCATAATCAGCAATAGTTACAAATTCTAATGAACTATATGATAAAGTCGTACAAAAACGATAGGTGATTCTTCAACGACCCTGCCCTTCTTGTTGTGTTGTTTTTGATAACGCGAGTGAAACAGTACATTCTTCATCAGCATGTAAAGTATTAAGCAAAAAATCCACAAATGGCAAAGGTTTATCTTTGGAAAAGGCTTATCGAACATTACTGAATCAAAATGTACATACATGAGAACACCATGGAGCGAATACAAGTTATCGTACTTTAAACACATCATTCAAAGATTCCGAACATTTGAAGAGGAAATGTTCAGCTTAAAAAACAAAAAAGAAGTAAAGTAGAAGTAGTACTTCGCCAATTTCAGGCGGAAACTATATCAGAGATCATATCTTTCAGCAACTTATTCCAGACAAGATTTAGGTCCTCATTTAGAAATCACCGCAAGTGTTCACGCGAAAGTTAAAAGTTTGCACTCCAAGCCAATGAATATAAATTGTCGCCAAAAGAAATTTCAACTTATTTCGTTGTGTTCGGACACACTTCTGCCATTTCTTTATACTGAAGCTGCTGGTACTTATTTTCTCATTATAGATATCATCAGGTAAAATATAACCATATCAAACTTTATGGGCGCTTCAGTTCCTCAAATTCCCGTTGAATTTACTTGTCCAGAACCTTTTCATTACTCATCGTCTGCTCTGATCTGTTGATGCTCGTTCACTGATAAGTTTGGGGCGAATCGGATAATCCAGAACGAATTACGTTGATATAATTGGAATTCCTTGCCGAAGTTTTCGCCGTTGAGAATTAGTTATAAAGTTATTCCATGAAGTTAAGCCATTTCGCTGCCATCAAAAATAATATATTATCATGGCAAGCAACAGATACATTTGGCTGAAAGATAATAGATAAATCGATTTTGGGAGTTCAAATAAAAAAATTTTATTTTACCTTTTTAGTACTGTAATAAACGTCACATTATAACCACAATACATCTCACACAATGTTCTTCATGAATATAAAGGTAGTAACTTATGTTATAATTATTACCTTCTCTCTCTCTCTCTCTCTCTCTCTCTCCCCCTCTCTCTCTCTGTATATATATATATATTATATATATATATATATATATATATATGTATACATCAAAATGTGTCGAACATGTAGACAATCAGAGGGGTTACCGATCATGATCTATATATATGTATATGTATTATATATATATATATATATAATATATATTGTAGGGGGGGTATATATATATATATATATTACATATATACATATATTCATGTATATACACACATATATATTTTATATATATTGGGTGTGCATGAATGTATACATCAGGGCCAAAACAACAACTATGATCCACTTAGCAATGGAATCACCTAATTTCCTCTCAAAGCACCAACCGGGACATCACCTTCCATATATGTTTGTTTGTTTGTATGGTGCTTTTACGTTGCATGGAACCAGTGGTTATTCAGCAACGGGACCAACGGCTTTACGTGACTTCCGAACCACGTCGAGAGTGAACTTCTATCACCAGAAATACACATCTCTCACTCCTCAATGGAATGGCCGAGAATCGAACCCGCGACCACAGAGGTGGGGCGCTAATACCATACCAACCACTACGCTGAGGCGCTTCCTTCCATATATGAAGCAATATACACTTTGAAAATCGCTTAAATGATTCCGTGAGGCTATGCTCTATTCCCTTGTAAAAGATACACAAATGACTGTGTTCTTAAACCAATTAATTGTTTTTAAAGCTTTAATTTGCTTTCTCTTGTTACTTTGACTAAATACTGTCTACATATATATTCCAGATTACAAGAAACGTTTTTCTGAAATAGATTTTTCCTTGAATTCCCTTTCCTACTCTGTAAGTATATTATCGTCTCCGATATTTAGCGGTTGCCTTCGTATCCCGCTCATGTATTCGTAATATGTTTTCTGGTATCTCAAATGGCCATGTGAGTTGCAATTCAGATACTTGACATTGGGGAATAAGGAAATTTTGGTCATAATTTGTGGGAAGTCCGACTTTAAATTTTCTTGAGACACGTAAGGTTTGCTTAGTTCGCCGGTGGTTTATGTTGTTGTCTTCCAGTGTCTTTTGCCAATTATTTTGTCTCAAATGATAGTTGTCTTACTTAGGAATCGCGATAAAAGCGAAAGATTTCTCGAACATAGATACTTTTTACAAGATATCGTATTCACTGAAGCACAAATATTGTAACAATACGACTAAAGTATGTACTTGAATTATGATTAAACTTGATTCATCGAATCATGAAGCTTCAAACAATTTATAAAATTCTACACGCCTGTAAATTTTTCATGAAAACTAAGATGCTTTCCTTGTCCTAATTTTCATGTATTTATGAGCGAAGCCACCTGAGATAGCCATTCACCATTAAATATATACTGCACATATTACTTCTGAATTACAATGGCCAGATAATAACATATGCTTTAAGAACTGGGTAATTGATCACTATTTTATTAGAGAGAGAGAGAGAGAGAGAGAGAGGAGAGAGAGAGAGAGAGAGAGAGAGAGAGATTCCTTTGAATCCTTATGTAGCTAAAACAGACATTCACTTAAGAAACACAATACTGATGAATATCCATTACAGAGCCGTCAAAAGATTTGCCCTGAGGACACAACCACTGAGGGGAAGTCAACACATGTCATGAGGAATTTATGTCTCCATCTGATGCATACCAGATTCGCCACATATCGTCTCAAAATTCTGTATATGTAAAAGGGCAGGTTTTCTATGTAATATCAATTAAGAATAAGGAAAAACTAGATTCTTCTAACGGTTTACTACTCATGCTAGATTTATGCATTCTCTCTATCTCTCTCTCTCTCTCTCTCTCTCTCTTCTGTATATATATATATATATATATATATATATATATATATATATATATATATATATTATATATATATATATATATGTATATGCATACATACGAAAATATACATATTTGCATACATACACACATATATTCACAAAATTAACCCACAAATATCGCTTAATATCCATTTCACTATAACCTAGGAATAACTTACACATACAGTTGAGTATATTTACGAAAATGAAATAAAAATTCCTAATAGGCACTAATCAGCTATCACAATGGAGTACAGAATCTGAATTCGAATGGTATATGTATAACAGTCGATATGAACGGATGCCTCGGGTTGGCCGAAGTCCCTGTCCATCGTTGTTTCTAAACAAGGCAACGGTTCGAATCCTGCCGAGGACGGAGCACTTATAAATTCTAATTTCCCCTAGATGTAAGTTATTCACGAGGTATTAATTGATAACTGGCTAAAATATTTCTGAACATAAAAAAGTCATGCGTGTAAGTGACCACACACACTCACACACGCACACACACACAAACACACATATTATATATATATTTAATATTATATATATTATATATAATATAATATAAATATATATATCAAGTATAAAAAGGCCCATTAAAACTCTCTAGTTTAAAGCTAAGGACTACATTTCGGTGAACGTAACTTCCACCCTTATCAAGTAGTGAATGACAGGAGTTACATTAGTGAAATATAGAATGGGAGATAAGCCCTTAGGTGATGTCTGGGGTTACCGCTAAGCCGACATTGGCTCTGTTAATTTTTTTAATCCGCTTCATGGTTGTCTCTAGTATATAGTCAGAGTCCCAGGCTCATCCAGAGCAGCTGCCGATACAGATGTCAGGTGGTAGAATCTGCACTGATACAACAACAAGATAATAGGATCAACCTTTCCAATGGAGCCTGGGACTCTGACTATATAGGCAATATCTTCCTTAAGTCAACGATGAAGAGGATTAAGGCAATTAACATAACCAACGGCAGCGTAGCGCTGACCCCAGGCATCACCCAAGGGCATATCTCCCATTATTATATTTTGCTAGTGTAATTTCTTCTGTCATTCACTGTTTGATAAGGGTGGAAGTTAGTCCACCGAAATATAGTCCTTAGCTTTAAACCAAACTGTTTTAATAGGCCTTTTATGCTTGAGACGTATCGTGTTTTAACAGTAGAATTGTTTACATTTACATATCTATATATATATTATATATATATATAGCTTATAATATATATTTATATATATATATATATATATATATATATATATACATATATCTATATATATATAGATAATATATATATATATATATATATATATATATAGTATATCGATAACACTATATATATATATATATCTATATTTTATCTATATATGTATATATGAATATATATATATATATATATATAATATATATATATATATATGATATTTATATTTATTATAATATATATATATATATATTTATATATATGGGACAACATGGCGGGGAGCAACTACTGACTGGTCATTGTTTGAATTCTTTTCCCTACAACTCATATAAAAAAAAAGTTAGTCATGGCCGGATATCCGGTGGGCTATTCGGATCAAAATGGAACTCAACTAACACCAATCCCTAATATCATTGTTATTTTCCATTGTAGAAGAAAAGTAAGAGTAAATTTGGAATCCTCATGGAAATTTCTATCAGAAAAATGCTTTTCCCTGTCTCTCTCTACGAATAATAATAAAGAAGTTAGCATGACCGAATATGCGGCCGGATAAAAGGATCAAATCGGCACCGCGATTAAATCCATCCCATACAAAATCTAATAATAGGTTCCGACTTTGGTTCACTTCGGTCCAGTAGTTTCGCCGTCTATAGCGAACATACACACATACAAACAGTCCGACAGTCAGCTTTATATATATATATATATATATATATATATATATATATATATATATATATATATATATATATATATATATATATTCCAACAGGGGTTCCAGCAAGACAACAGCTTACATGATCAGTTTATTAAAGAGACGTTTCGTGCCCCAAAACATTGGCACATCATCAGTCTGGAATAAAAATTTATTCTTTTTAAAAAACAGTAATATAATGTAAAAGGAACAATTCAAAAATATGAATTATTGAAAGAAGCTTATAAGTATTAAAAGACTACCTATCAATTCAGAGAACAAGAGCAGAATGACTAAAAACGTGAGGACCGACCAAACTACACTTCAGGCCAACGAAAGGGGAGTGGCAGAGACGTAATTGTTTAAATTAGGCGATAGGTGTTTAATGTAAAGTGACTCAAGTGTAGTTAGAAAGGATGTTTGGGTTGTTGAGGTAAGGATAGAAAAATGTGTTTTTTCCATAGGAATCTTGCATTTTGAGGTATGTGTTCGAATACTCGAGAGTTCGGGACTCGATATCCCGGATCCCGTCCTATAGCTGAGTCCCATGTGACTATAATAATGTACTTGCAACAATCTCCGTGTTGAGCCAATATAAGTACCAAGGGCACCTTGGGCATTCATATTATAGATTACATTGGACAACATAAAATCTTGAAGCTTATCCTTGTAATTGAAGAGGCCACCTATCTTTTTTTGGATTTACAGGGATTAGGGTTAGTCTTAGGAAACCTAATTCTTTTTCTATAATGTTTTTTATATTCAAGCGTAGTTTATCTGTGTGGATAAAGGGAATTGATGCGTACATATTAAGTTTAGGTACGTTGAAACTAGCAGGGGGTGGAGATACGTAATTAGAAAACCCTTTTATTAATAATATTAAGAACAAATTGCTTTGGGTGGTATTGTTAGCTGTAAGAAATTTCAGTAGGTACTCAATTTCATTATGGAAAGCAGACCAGTCAGACGTATATTTAAATGCTCTGTGTACCAACGTAATGACAGAGTTAGCTTTAAAGCCATAAAAACACGAACTGTAAAAATTATTTCCCAATCCAGTAAAAGTACTCTTGCGATATACACTAGTATTAAAACGTTGTTCACTCCTAGTAATTTTTACATCCAAGAAGGCTATTGAATTGTTGTTTTCAGTTTCTATGGTAAATTTCACGTTTGGATGAACAGTGTTGATATAATCAAGAAACTCGTAACATTGCCAACTGTGTTTAAACAGGGTAAAAGTATCATCAACGTAAGCTGTTGTCTTGCTGGAACCCCTGTTGGAATGTGTAGCTGTCTGCCCGCTGTCATTATATATATATATATATATATATATATATATATATAATATATATATATATATATATATATATATATATATATAATGTATGTATGTATGTATAACTGAATCATGAGAATTTGGAACATGATGAATATAAGATATAAATGGTGTCGTCTTTCGAATTTTCATCATATGTATAATTTTGTAGCACATAAAATCACAAAAAAGCCAAAAATGTTAATAAATTTATGAGTATCATTTAGCATCATTTAATGTGCCTGTGTAAGTGTATGTAGCCTCTAGATACCTTGGCATTAAATCATCCTCAACAAATTCTCTTTACTTAAAAGACATATACTGAACGCAATAAAGCTAACGCATACTCAGGGGATCATACAGATCTATTTTCACACAGCAGAATAAAAGAAGCAGATAGTAAGCGTTAGAGAAAAGTAACTCATTTTCTCTGTTACAGAACAAAATGTAAAAATAAATTTTTCGGGAGACCTGGGACTGCCTACGATCTATAAATTTCATTACAGTAATAAATTTTTAAAAAATATATTTTATCTTTGAATGCAGTGAGACGAATTTCAGTCATATTCCCGGTCTCTCCCATTCCACCTGTATGTACACACACAAGGATACATGTTTGTGTGATTCAGCTCACGATTTAATCATAATAAACACGGAAACTGATAGCTCGGGGATTTCATTCATTCATCATCCGCGACGTTCAAAAAATTATATTCCATGAACTACATCTCCAAGTCATCAACTCAGTTAAATAATTGTTCTAGAAATACGAGAGAGAGAGAGGAGAGAGAGAGAGAGAGAGAGAGAGAGAGAGAGTGCACGCGTGATGAGTTTAGAACTTATGACATCATAGTGTTAGAGATCATGAGATGAGGCATAACGACGCTCATGCAAGCAAAAGTCTGGGCATGGAAAATTATAATGAAAACTTTGTTTCGGGTTTAATCTTGCTTAAGCTGCATGTACAAAGGATACGCGCTCAGTTTGAAATACAAGCTGCTCCTCAAACTTAGATTCAGGGAAATGTTGTCTCATATCTCTCATGAGAGAGAGAGAGAGAGAGAGAGAGAGAGAGAGAGAGAGAGAGAGAGAGAGAGAGAGAGAGAGCACCACACTTCAAAATGTACCTGCGCACTACCACCGAATATATTTAGGTCTATTTTCAGATCTGCCAAAGAGAACTATTCATTGGAAAATAGATTACATTTTTCTAGTTCTCAATAGCAGATGTGGATAACGATCCTGTTGTTAAAAAATTGTTTATCATGGATATCTAACCAAAAGGTAACTGGGACCGGAAAATTCCAACAACTTGGTTGCAAAGTAGTATCTTTGAAATGGAGGAGTGCCTCTCGCTCTCTCTCTCTCTCGTTCTAGCAAAAGAAACCGTGACCCTTGGATTAAAATGTCTTAGCTGTATGGAGATGGAATGCAATATCCGTCGGAAGGTACAAGGGAGACTTATTTTTCCCATAAGAAGCAAAGTAAGATAGAGTGCTTTTTTAATCCTACAATCCAAGTTGGCAGCAAATACGGTTCTGCATACCTGAAGAATGAAAAGGTTTTACACTTTTTCAGCGCTGAGTCGCGATGACGCCTCTTCTTATTCAACCCCATCTCTCTCTCTCTCTCTCTCTCTCTCTCTCTCTCTCTGTCTTGTGCGATCACATCATGAATTTTATCTCTATTCATTCTCAACGTTCTTCGACTATTTTGAATAAAAGAAAAAGTGAAAGAACATATAAAAACTAACGTGGCATCACTTTAGGAAAAGCTGGAAAACTAATAAGAGAGAGAGAGAGAGAGAGAGAGAAGAGAGAGAGAGAGAGAGAGAGAGAGAAGAGAGATGATGGTGAATGATATTTTCTGACGCAAAATTCCTGAAAACAAATATACACTGTCAGTAAAAATATATTAACAAGGAGTGGAGGAGTGGAGGGATGCCCTGTGCAGGTGGGCTTACCGTTGGCTATCAGACAGACAGGTGGCGTCCACAAGATGGATGACGGCAAAAGCCTAATGAGAAGAGTCAGGAGGGGGAAGGTGGGGACGGAACACCGGTCTAAAAAGGAGACGGTATGGAACCGCTTATAGAATCATTCCACCCCCTAGAAGAAAATGCAATTACAAAAGAAAAGGGAATAAAGAAAATACAAGAGGTGAAGAGATCTTCTGGATTTTGACAACAGTGCAATAACTGTACCTCTTAAACACCCCGATTCATTGACGTTATGCAACCTAATGTAAATGTCAGTATCTGAAAGGTATGGCGGGATGTTCTTGAGTCCGGCGTTAAAAAGCTACCAGAGAGAGCGATTACCATCAGGTTCCACTGATTGAAAATAATTTCTAATGATTTTTTTTTTTACAAAATATATTATAATACATGTTGCAACTATGATTGTGCCTTTCACAACAACAGACATGCGATGCCGGAGCTGGTTTACAGAAACCTGAAGAAAAATATCGTGAGACACAAATACCATAAGAGACAGTCAAGAAGTCAAGAAGTTAGAAGCGATGAAAGTCTGAAGCTGTAGCGTCGAGCAGAGACAAACGACCGAATTCTCCTTAATGAAGATTCGATCGTCTTCTTGTCAGGCAGCTGGGGATCGGAATGGAATAATGAGGATTAAGTGGAGTCCTCCTATCATGGATCAGCCTCACGTCAGCTGAGGATGTCCACCAGAGAATAGAGACAAATTCAAGAGCCTCCACAGATAATTCAATAGATGCCATTCAAGAGAGAGAGAGAGAGAGAGAGAGAGAGAGAGAGAGAGAGAGAGAGAGAGAGAGAGAGAGAGAATTTGGTACACTAAATCCCTTCTTTCCCTCAGATAAAATGACGAAATCGCACAATGAAACTTCCAGTTTTTTAATTACTATTTGCAGGGAAATATTTTTACACATATGATGGTTCCCCCTCATGCTGGAAACACAATACTTTCCAACGATCTCTCTCTCTCTCTCTCTCTCTCTCTCTCTCTCTCTCTCTCTCTCTCTCTCTCTCTCTCAAGAAGACAGCTGTTAGGCAGTGATTTTCAGATTTTGCTGTTTAATCGACCACAGAACACCAGTTGGATACTCTTGTCCCTACAGCGCCTAAAATGACAACGAAAGAAAATGAAGAGATCCTGTCGTCCGTAGCAGAATTCAAATTCAAATCCGGAGTATCAGAGCAAAGTCACGTTACCGATCTAACTTAGTACTAATACTCCGGATGCAGGTTCGAACCGTGCTACGGTGGTCAGAATTATTCTTCTTTGTCTTCCATCTTCCAATCTTTCCATTGGGATCTCAGGCTTTTTAGCGATATTATATATATATATATATATATATATATATATATATATATATATATATATATATAATATATATATATATATATTATTATCCGGCGACCTGGCGTCGGGCAGCGTAGGCCGGAAT
>NC_061107.1:65295174-65307674 GCF_015104395.2 Macrobrachium nipponense
TCTCGGCGAATAAACCCCAAATGACATGCGGTGCACGTTTTAGAACAGCACTAACGGCCTGACCACTCGAAACAGTAGCTCCCAAACACCCATTAGAAATGGTGCAATGGTTGTGAGTCGGGCCATAGCGATGTCCACAGCGGGGCTCCCCCATGTTATACGAAAGGTAAAGTACTACGTTAATATAAATATAAGGCATCTTTTGTGTTGCCCAATGAGTTCCTTTTAACTAACCACCTTTTGTTCTGGAGGGGAGGAATACAAAGGTCTTCGCTGCTAATTGCGCAGCTGTTGCATCCTGCGACAGGCAAACAATATTGTATGTGGCGATGATAAGGTTAGCGGCTATCTGCCTGATAAACTACTGCAATAACATGTTACAGTAATACGCAGGATATTTTTCGCTTCATTACGCTTTAAAAAGAGATAAGTCTGCTACAGGTGTGTTGGGCTTGAATTAATCAAAGTATATATAACATTCACTGCGCTGCTCGGTACCTTTATTCTTGGAATTGATACCAAGAAAGAATTGAAACAAAATCTAGTAGCAGTAATATATCGATATAATACTCTGAATTATGTTAATGTATTTTGATGTAACCGTGCATTATCTCAGGCATTTATTTAAAGGAAATGGAGCACCATTGTTAATATATAATCTGCATATATGCAAACTCACAATTCATAAATGGAAGCGTTTAAAAAAACACACACATAAGGGAGTTTGGAAATCTCAATGATTCGCTTTATGAAACATAAACCCTTACTAAAATACCTTTCTTCAGGCAACAGTATTGAAATCGCCAGTTCCTACAGGTGTAGATGAAAAATTTGAGTAACGTTCTAAATGGGAACATGAAGACAATAATAAAATGATAACACTGTAGCAGCTGAGCTAGTTGATGGTTGGTTGGTTACTATTAAGCGTTTCTCTTCATTTTCTTCTACTGTCATGGAGAGAATAATTAGAAGATAAATTGAACTTATAAAGTATATAATCATGAAATAGCCAATACCTGATTTCACATATATCCTTTCAAACATAATTGCAAGGTCCTGGGCACTGTACTCATATATCACTGGCAGGATGAAATATGGTAAGGAGTAACTGAAACTACATTTGCAAATTCAAATCACACTAACATCTTTTACACTGGGTACTTCATTAGGCACGCTATGCAATTATCAGATTCTTATGCTCATAATAACCTCTTTGAGGATTTGAACCACCAACCACTGCAGCAGTAGGCCAACGCTTTATCCGCTCTGCAGTGAATCCAGCGTTGGCTTTCTGAGTCAGTGATCAGCGGTTCGGTCCTCACACAGGTTATTGGGAGTATCTGTTTTCGGGCGATATTACTTGCTCATAATAGTAGGGTCTTATTTCTTACCCCGCCCCATTTTTTTCGTCTGGGGCTTTTATACATTTTGCATTGTGGTCAAGAAATTGTTTTAAATATCACTATTGTGTGATCGCAGTCAAATGTGGTCAGGCGTCAAAATGATAGCAGTGACGCAGATGATCACTATAAATAAGAACAACTTCGAGATGATACAATTACCGCCATTGTTTAATAACGTGACGTTGAATAACCATGCATGGAGTCACTTGGAAAAGATTTCCTCTGCGACGTCGTAGTCATTGGCTACCCAAAGAGGAAAGGGAAGGAAGAAAAAAACTAATAAACCAAAAAAGATTCAAGACAATAAAACGGGGAAAGAATAAAACTTCAGTTGATTCCGATCTTGTGTTCTGAACCGCAGGCAGGCTTGTACTCTGTTAATCCGGCTAACCAGTATCATTAAGTAATCTGAACGACCTATTCAAAGACAGTTGACTAATCTGAGCTAATCTCAGTAAGTAATCATGGCCAGGGTACTCACAGACAGCAGACTGCGGAGGTACACCGAGAAACCCCGTCTCACCTCAAGATAAAGAGATCAGTTATATATATTGTGGTGTCAGGCATACACTCAGACTCCAAGTAAGAGGAGTTGCAAATATGATGATGAGTAGGAGGAAGTAGAGGCCGAAGAGAGAAGGAGCAAAATTAGAACGGTTGAATTTAAGAATACTGGGATGTAGAAAGAGATGGCTAAATGGGAAGGCTATGCTATACTGTACCTGTACGGAATGTATAAATCATATTCAAAATGGAAGCTCTGATTTGGGGATAGAATTGATGCACCAATAAAGATGAAATGGATCGTTTTGAAACAAAGTACCCATGCTTACACAAATGAATATAACTTAAGAAGAACAGAATTAAAAACAAGAGCTAATTACGAGATAAAAATACACCAACTGTATAGATCACAATAAAAAGCTCAGATTAATTTTTTCTCCATACATATGCTAACCTAAATAACGTTATTATAACCCGTAATAAATTTAATGAAATTTGGATCCGTTTGACAGATCGTCTAGGATATAAAAATTACTGGAAGAGAAATCTTCTGTGAATGAATGAGTTCTGTCTACCTAACAATTACAATAGTCATAGCAAATCGGTACTAAACTTTTTAGTATTTATAGCATCATACTTTTTAAAAATGAATCGCTTCGCAGTCTCAAACACTGACTGCACGAAGAAAGTGGGAGGTGTTAGGGAATATGAGAGGCTTAAGATCTTAACGACTGTACAGAGAGAGAGGAGAGAGAGAGAGAGAGAGAGAGAGAGAGAGAGAGAGAGAGAAATATCGTCACCGTGACGGTAAAATCACACACGGATTTACCATAACCAAAATCCATACTGACTGTGTTCAACTAATAGGCTGATGAGTACTGAGAAAAGAAGAGTTCACTCTTACTCAACTTTACCCAAAATATTCGGGAAACATAAATTATTTTTACTTTCGCCTACCCATGTTTATGATAGTTAAATTATTACTATATGAACTATCATGTGCATACACTGAGAACTGCACACACACAAAAAAATAATCAACCTCTTTTACTAAAACCCCAGATAATCATTCATAAACTCTATTTCAGCTCCATAGAAATATTCATATTTTTCAGGCTACCTACGTCCATAAATCAGGACTTACTGCAATTCAGTACACATGAAAGCTTTTACTCCATTTACTTCCAGTCCAAAGTATTTGTGATATTCTATTATAGCTACCTAGGCTTACTGAGGCGACTGACAAACTTACGGTATTGAAATAATATAAAGTTTTAAAACTGCAAACTTCATATGATATTTTTCTAAATATCACAGGTTCTTGACAGAAGTTGTATGGATACAATAATCATATTTGTCAGAACTTTCGTATGAGTTATTCTTACATGAATTTCTAATGTATTATCTTTTACTTCAATGGGTATGAAAAAAAGGTATATATTGTGGATGAACATATTTATGGAGGAAGCGGCTTTATGCAATACACATACACATACACACACACACACACACACACGCACACACACACACACACACACATATATATATATGTATATATCTATATATATATATATATATATATATAGATATATATATATATATATATATATTGTATAGAGCCGCTTCCAGTAATATCTACGTTCATTTTTTTTTTTATTTTCTATTTACATGGAGGTGAAATAAATAACATCATTCCCAGTGTGAAAGCTCTAACAAAGAGAATTATTGTAGCATCACTGCATTCTAGCTTTTGTGTGATGTGGAAGCCACTAAACGTACCGAGCATGAGCTTTAAAAAAACAGGAGAAAAATAGAAACCAGGTCTAGGAGTTTTAAACATGCAGGGATGTGGCAAGGAAGAGAAAGAACTTGAGATAACTGGATGCTTTGGCGTTTGCCGAAGAAAGTGAAAAGGCAAAGTGTATGTGTGCGGAGGAATGGGAAGGATAAAGAGTGACTGTCTCGGTAGCCGAAGGGTTAAAGCTACGAAAGGGTAGCCCTCTTAGGATCAGGAAAATTTTGGGGATGGGTGGGAGAGTACACATGTGTTCTGAGCGTAGCAGTAGAGAAAACTGCAACAGTGGGTGTGTGTGGGCCAATGAGAAAAATGAGCAAAAGGGTGTTTATGGGATAGTGACTGTTTGAGAAGCTGGGATGAATGAATATGAAATGGTGTCTGTGCTAAGTGATCTATTGGTAAAGGTAGGTGATAGAAAAAGGGACGATCACGTTAATACGTATGGAGGTCTTGAAATACATGAGATAAAGGACTTATTAGGGCTTGATTGTCGGATGTACCTGGTTTCCAAAGAGGGACATTAATAAGAATACTAGGAAAAGAATATATGTGAGGAAAAGTTTGTTAGGGCATGTCTTATTACAGGGTAAATGGAAGAGTGAGCTCGTAGATTTAATGATGAGATAACGATACTGAGGACCTGAAGATATAGGTGTTCATTATCTGATTGAAAATAGATGTGAAAAATATAGAGTATTTAAGAAAAGTTATTTGGATAAAAAGGAAGTGAAGAGAATGGATATAAAGAGCGACTACATATCTAGGTTTACTTAGTTGGCATTTTGAAGAATTCTTTAATGTGGAAGGCAGAAGAAAGGCGCAACTAAATGCTTGTCGATTGGCAGTTGTGTATGTAGGGAGGTCAGTTAAGTATTAAACAGACACCAGGAGATGACGGATTTTGTGCGATGCTGTGGTATCGTGGTCGAAGAGTGAATGGATGGATAACCAGGTTGGGTATCCTATGTCTGGATGTGGGAAATAAAAAGTTAAGTATATCTCAGTTTTACCAGACCACTGAGCTGATTAACAGCTCTCCTAGGGCTGGCCCGAAGGATTAGATATTTTTACGTGGCTAGGAGCCAATTGGTTACCTAGCAACGGGACCTACAGCTTATTGTGGGATCCGAACCACATTATATCGAGAAATGAATTTCTATCACCAGAAATAAATTCCTCTGATTCCACGTTGGCCGAGCCGGGATGGATGTGGGAAATACTATGAAAGAATCGGCAAGAGGTAAAATCGTTCCTTTGTATAAAGAAAAAGGAGACTGTCCGTTACTTAACATATTGGGAAGGATGTATTGAAGGTTTTTGATTGAGAGATAGAAAAAACAGGTGACAGAAAAATTGACAGTGTAGAACAGTTAGACAGTCTGGGTTTACATAGGAATAAAATGTATAGAATAAGTGCTACGCGAGAAGTTTGAAAATAAAGGGGCAAGCCGTATGAGGAACACGTGGACCTAGCGGGCAAAAAATGAGAGGCTTTGAGGCTTATGCGATATAAAAACTAACTTGTTGAGAGAAAATCAATGTTTGTACAATTGGCGTAAATGGCACGCTAAAATATAAAAACAGGTGAGTGAATGGCTGGATTAACTAACAGAATTGGAAAGTAAAATGTTGCGCTATAAAAACGGGTCATGAATGACGTGTGGAATGATGATGTTTGCAGATGACATAGTAATGATCGGGAATCGTGAAGAAGAATTCCAGAAACTGTCAGAAGAGTTTCAGAACGTTTGCAGGAGGGGCGAGCTGAGACTGAGAGTAAACGTGAGTGAAAGTAAGTTACGGGAATAAATGGAAATGAGGAAGAAAAACAATGAATGTTCATAAGGATTTCGAAGAATGGAAACGGTTGATTAGTATAAGTATTTGCGAGTAGATGTGATGTTTGATGACATGATGAAAGAATTGATAACAGAAAGGGTGAATCAAGAAAGACAGAAGAATGTGTACAAAGGTTTGGTAACACTTGTAGCTCTTACGAAAGCCAGGCCTGAAATGTATGAAGACGTTACTAAGTTCATTCTCATTTATGAGAAATGTGGAGATACGTAGAAGTGGAAAAATGGCTAACATAGGTGAAAGGTTCTTCAAAGAGTTTCAAAATGGTCTTGTAACGTGGAAAGAACAGAATACGATAGACTGGCGAAAAGAGCATAATTCTAGAATGTTTGGAGGACGGAGGAGAGAAGGAGCGAAAAGTGCTGGATATATACAGCAGAAGGGCCTCCCTAATATCCAGGAAGAGCGAGAGTTTCCAAACTAGATACGAATAGAACAATGTGTAGGGGAGTTTATCCACAGCCAATTATTCTAGGTGGCCGTAGTTTATCGCACTGCTTATGATCTTAATCTGTTATGTGTACATTTAGTTAGACAACCGAATTATTCCCATGATTTTTACATTCTGCCTCATCAAGTCACTACAATTATCTTCAAAATTTGTTTCCAAACTCAGTAATGTGTTTTATATTACCTGCTATATCGTCTTACTGCTCAGGTATATCCCAAATCTTCAGGAATACAATAAATAAGGTAAATTCCGGAGCATAAAAACAGTGGTGCAAAAATAGTAAAGCCTTCACTACGTTCGCTCTATATCTTGAAGACCATATATTATCTAATGTCATTAGTTCCAGCTTCCCTTGCATGGAATACTTGTTTACAAAATTCTACCACGTTATTTTCTTCTAGTACATTTAATATACAATATAAAAAGAACTCTGATTCTTTAAACATTCTTGTGAAATGTACTAATTTAAATCTCCAGTTCTCCCACCAATGAAATTGTTTAACGAGTCTTCTCAAGATTTTTATTTACATCTCAGCTTAATAACAACTCATCTCATATTTTTTCCTTCATAGTCCTCTATATTCGGATAAAATATTAATGTCTCGTCAAATGTGTATCAGTAATGGAGATAAAATGCTATTTTACTTCCAGTAATGTATCAGAATTTATTGGTGATGGTCATACGCTAGCTCCTTAACCAAGTAATTTCATTCATCCCCATATGCAACAATCACTTCCTTTTAGAATTTTCTTTAACTTCTGTGTTTAATGCAACGTATTGAAAATCTTCAACGCATTTCTTTATTTTCTCTTCTTGTAAAACGTTTACATACAAACCATTCCTGTTGCCTTCACCTCTTCCTCATCCTCTTTGCTATCGATATGTCGCTCATTAATTATACCAATTCTCGATTTGATACTTTTGAAAAACGCCTCTCAAAAACCTCTGGATTTGCCTTGACACATAACTAATACATTCCTTCCCAACCTCTCATTCTCTTCCCTCACTCAGGTGACAAACACAGGTATCTGACATTTCCCGAATATTTCACAGGTTCATCTGCTCGTGCTGTAGCTTAATTAATCTATAACACTGTAACTTTTGTCAAACCGCCAGTTTTGTTTATAGATATCTAACCAATTTTTTTACTTACTATACGACTCAACAATATTGGCTTTTCAACAACATGAAATATAATTATAGAAATAGGTAAACGCATATTAAGACATCCTGTAAATAGTACAAGCAGACCCAAAACCAGAAACAGGAGGATGGCAATCAGTATCCTTCAGTAACGTTACTGAAACCTATCATAAAAAGATTAGTTTTCTCTTGCTATAAAAAGACCGCAAATGAAAAACCGCTCGCGAATGGGAAATAGAAGGACAGACGAGACACTGGGGTGATTTAAAAGATGCGAAACTGGGGAAATTCGAAAGGAGAAAGGGCCCAGACCAATAAAACAGGATAGAGAGAGAGCATAAAACTTGTACTCAGCAGCAAACAAAACCATTTGCTATCATAAACATACAAAAAGTTTTGCTTTATGCGCCCTAATAAATACCCTGAAAGCCTCCACTATATTATGAAACCAGTATTTATAACCTCATAAAAGCCTCAACTCCGATGACTTAACACCATTGGCTCAGATGGAACCATTCAAGCACCTTCACCCGAGCTTAACCTACCCTTCCCCCCTCCCCCACCCCCCTCCCCCCACCCCCTCCCCCAACCTCCCATGCCTAGCCCATTCCCAATGACCGTCACACTTACTCTCCAAAGACTTTTATTCCATTTTCCAGTAACTCTCTCTGGAATGTGGACCAACAGAAAAAATCTGAAAAAGTATGTGCAGTACTAAATACATTTACATACATCTCCATATGTATACTCGCTGTAATGCAAATGCATATACATTCATTTCCACTCTTACATATCCATACGATATCCCATAACGTTATTCAGCTAAAAATATGTTTTCTTTTGAAAAAATAATGCTTCTGAACATATTTGTCTCTTGTAAACAAAACTTAGAAAATATCGGAATAAATTGTCTTTTTAAAATTATCAAACATTTCACAACGAGTACAGCAAAAAATGGAAGATCCCGCATAGCATATATAAAAACAGCTATATTATTATTTGTAATGAAGAGGATTCATTATTATTTCTACAATGCTCAATACCATATGCATTATATTCATAGAGACAAAACTTAATGCTTCAGTCATTGTAAGCATGTATACCGCTATCATAATCATTACAGTTATCATGCTAAATACGCAGCCACGATAAAAACGCTATTTTATAAAATTAAAATCCACATTAATAATATGATGCTTATCATAATAATCATGGTTTAATATCATAGCATTACTCTTATCTTTCCTTCTGATTTCACATGCATGTACAAGAAATTGCATATCCCAGTGATGCCCATAACCAAATGAAAGGTGATTTAAGCTTAGTGTTTAATTATAACAACTCTTTAGAACGGATTTTCATTCGGTAGGTTAAGAACAGGCTCCATACCACCGAAAAATAATGGTCAAAACGAGGAGCTAGCTAATGAGAGAGAGAGAGAGAGAGAGAGAGAGAGAGAGAGAGAGAGAGAGAGAGAGAGAGAGAGTCGTGTACCATGTACCCACATTTGTGAGTCACAGTGTCTTCAATATTACCGAATCGTCCTTACTGACCCCATATCCCGTTGTGCGACCTTTGTATCTTTGTTAGATGACAATCACAATTTGGGAGATCAGCGCCAGGCTCAGGGAACCAAAGCTCAGGAATAATTATTCTGCAATATTTTGCTTAATCTACATTTCAATTGCATTTCGGGTTTTCTTTTACAGTTCTGAACTTTTCAAGGGGAGTATGAGAATGGAATATAGATAATACAGGCGTTATCTTAAGAAAAAATAAAAGAAAGGAAATACTGCTATTCATAAGTTGAAACAGGTTTGGGCTTCTTAACATACTACTTTTGTTTTTTTTGTTCGTTTCTCTTTTTTATGAAACTATTAATAATTGAACTTGGTAGATTTTAGATGACAGTTTTACGGAGATATAAAAAAGGAAAGTACAAGTACATCCTCCAACACGTTAGCTACAAAGATAATTCGTAAAACAAAGCAGCACGGTGCTAAAATGTATCCATCTTCAATGTGAAATTTGTTGGCCATTATTGACAATGTTTTTAGGGAATCTGGAGAAGCAGGGTTGCAAGCAAGAGAGGAACTTGAAAATATATATATATATATATAGAGATATAGATATATATATATATATATATATAGTATATATCAAGTGCCTCTTACCGCACACCCCTGCTTTCCCAGATACCATAAAAACATCATCAATAATGTCCAACTAATTTAAATATATATATATATATGTATGTATATATATATACATATACCTATCTATCTATACACACACACGCACATATATAGTATGTATGTATATATATATATATATATATATATATATATATATATATATATACACACATGTGTGCATGCGTATGTGGGTCAGAGTAAGCTAGGTTAATTTACTAATCACACGTGCTTGTTTCCTGGAATCAATGAAATAAGTTCTGTAAAGAAAGTAGTAAGCGAAAATTATATTGTAGTCATTTTGAATATTACATACCTATAAACTTTATATATATATACATAACTAAACTTATGTGTATAAACAATTGGACACATATATGAAGCAACGCTGGCCCCTCTGATGTAAAGTAACTTTGAATTTAAGAATATATCTTACTATTGCAGACATAAACAAACAAAATCCACATTCTATGTTTGTTCGCTATGAACGTAACCCAACTACGAAAAAAGCAATAAAACCTTGGCTTACATGCACTATAACGATTTTCATGTCTATGCTGCGGAGAACAAACAAAAATAATTGAGCATCCAGGGGAAAGGGCGAGGACAGGAAAGAAAGAAACAGGAATACATGACGACCCCAGTAAAAGCTGTGCAGTGCCCTTGCGCTCTTCTTGCAACGTCGCAACCTGAGGAGCGCCGCTGTTACATAAGTCCTTCTCACTCGTAAATGAGTTGAAGTATGAAATAAATTAAGACATAAATAAACCTGGCCAATCCAAGATGGCGGCAAGAGTTCACAGGCGCCGACAGCCTCGGAGGTCCGGTGGTTGTGTCTAGAGGGATATTTATCACCTTCGATCTGTATTCAGACTCGCTAGTTTTGCTTATTTCTTCCTCTCATTATGTTATATTTCTTCTTGATTTCTTACCACCCATTTTTTTTACTCTCCAGGGTTACGTGAGCTTTTTCAACTGCTATTTAACAGAGAGAGAGAGAGAGAGAGAGAGAGAGAGAGAGAATCTTGCAATTTCATTTTCCGGCAAGGTTACTCTCTATTAATAAGTATACACATCTAATTCTTTACTACATGTAGAGATAACTATACTATAACTTGAAACATAACATAGTACTTTTACAGTTCTATTTATCAACATAAATTTTATCCTTCGCAGAGTGACAGTCCGTCAATGACGTTTACAAATTCGGCAAGTTTTGTTACTATACGTTCGGGCCTGGTACTCTTCTCTAACGTTACTCAACCGACAAAAAATAAAAATAAAACTTGGGACTTAAACTAGCGCAAAAAATATTTAATTACTCAAAATCTAATTGTCTGCTTATTTGCTTATTTGTAGTAAGGTAATCCAGTGTAGATACTTTAGACAAATACACACTGTTTTTGTTATTATGGAGATAAATGACATTGACATTCAGTAGGTGTCGATTGATTTCTTGTTATAAACTTTCTTAACCATCCTCCACTATCACTTTGAGAACTTTAACTGTCACATTCATCTTTTATGTGGCTCATTTTCTTCAGCATACATGACAGTTTCTTTCGGTATATAATAAAAAAAGTATTAACCAGAGAGAGAGAGAGAGAGAGAGAGAGAGAGAGAGAGAGAGAGAGGAGAGCCTGCATGTAGAAGAAGAAACATATGTAATTTATGCAAGAACCTTTGCAACTGTTTCATAAACTTTTATGAAATTACAAAGTTTTGATGATTACCAGTCACCTTAACACTTCAATTGTAAAACACCTAACTATAACTCTCTCTCTCTCTCTCTCTCTCTGTTACACTTGCACAGCGTTTACACTCAAGCATTAATGTAAATGTACATTGTCTGGAAAACTTCTTATAGAGTTACGTCACAAAGGTCATTCCGATAAAGAGACTTAAGAATAAATATTTTGCGCAATTGATTATTTACGAACACATTACCAGAACTACCTACAGCTTAAATGTTAAAGACCGGGAGAATTAAGGTAAATGCAGAGAAGCGAGTTAAAAAGCTGATGAGTGTAAGAAAATCGTATTCTAAACAAATTAAATATCCTATTCAAGAATTTACAAATATTCCTTGCAGATTACCTGCAATCTTACATTTAATTTTTTCTTAGATAAAGAGATGTTGCATAACAAATGACAAAATCGTAGTAGGAATAAATTAAAATACATATTCATGTTTTTCTATACATAATGATTGCTAATTAAAAAAATAAGACAGGCAGTCGAATGTTGTTATTAAATAGCTGTAGAATCCCCAGAATCAATCAAATAAATATCTTTCCCCTACTTTAAGTAACGGCGGACATGCATGCCACCCCTAATGAATTCTAGTTTATTGAACAACAGGCATTCGAGCAAACAAAAACTATTTTTTAAGCAAAGTCTTTGGAGTTAATATGGCCAATTCATAATGACTAAATTCCACCGTTACCCAACCTCTTCGCTATCTTAATAATAGAATTGGTAACTTCCCCTACTGCTACTATTACTACTAATACTACATTGATAACAACAATAGCAATCATAAAATTATCATGACTGATGATGAGTATATAGTACGTTACAAAGTATCTTCAAGGCGCAAAATAAGTGCTGAGGTCAATAAAATATGAATAACCACAACTTGAGGAAATCAACTAAAGCTAAAAATAGCAGCGGACAAAATGAGTGTAAAGGTATGACGTAATATAAATAATAGAGAGAGAGAGAGAGAGAGAGAGAGAGAGAGAGAGAGAGAGAGAGAGAGAGAGAGAGTCTTCAAACAATTCGATTCACAAGGCTACCACGTCGGAGCGTTTCAAATGTGAATCGAAATAATGCAACTGGACCTAGCAACAGGCTACTGCAGGCGAGAGAAGGCAGTACTTATAGCAGTGGTGAGGAAGAATAATTTGCCCTTTGCAAATGGGGCAGTGAGGGGGAGAAGGGTGAGTGAGAGGGTAAGCAGAATTTGTTCGGGCGTGTGGTTAGTCATCGTTAATTGCCTTATTGCCCTATTGCCTACTATCGCTGAGGGTCATTTTCGTTCGAGCCATTCTCCGGCGATTACTTCAATTACACTGATTACATAGAAGAGTATTTGGATTTGGAATGCCGTCACCATGGCGTTAGCTATCAATATTTTTCTTCCTTTTAT
>NC_061107.1:65312674-65322674 GCF_015104395.2 Macrobrachium nipponense
ACTACTTGTACTAACAAGATAGTGTCTGTCTGTCTGTCTGTCTGTCTATCTATCTATATATGTATTTATATATCTGTCATTAAATTTGTCCATTAGGTTTTATATTTTTAAGCAGGCCATTTTTATCGTATAAAGTGCTTGTTTCCCCTTTGCCCCTCTCCACCCTGGCAAAATTACCACTGTTGGCTAACTCCCAGTAACCGATTATGTGAACATTGTTCGAAAATAATTATTCGAAATAATTATTCGAAAACAAATATTCGAAAAACATTTATTCTAATGCAAAATTGTTAGAATGAAAGTTATTCGAAAGAACAATTATAAGAAATTATAATTATTCGAAATGCAAAATTCTTTATTCAAACGACGTGTAAAAATAACATATTCCTTCGAAACGTAAAATTCTTTATTCAAACAAAAGTGTAAAACGAATAAAAAAGCAAATATAAAAAAGAAAATTATCTTAAATAAAAATATCTATTAAAATATATTCATGATAAAGTAAAAGTTACTTATAAAAGCAAGTTATGTGCACTTGTAACTGTTCACTGTTCTCAAGTAAACTAAAATTATTCTGGGTTGAAAAAATAAGTACCCTACCATCGTAAGGACCTGAATCATATAGCAAAAATGGCTCCCCTTTATTAGTTATAGTCTTCTCATTAGTTAAAACAATTTCCCTACTATGAATAGAATTAGATAGGTCAGCTCTCTCCTTTTATCTTACAATGTGAGTAGCTCTTTTTATAGAGCTTATTGCAGGTAAAACTTGCGCGGCACTTTCACTTACTTGCGAGGCAGCAGTGGAAATGACATATTGAGGAGAATCACGGGTTTCTTTCGCTTCATTTTCCACTCTGTTCATAAAACTACGTACTTCGGCGTTTACGGCATCATCCGAATGATTATGTTCACGAGGAACTTTAATCACTTCACCATCATTAGTCATTGCACGGCTTTTGCAATACAATGAGAACTTACTGGACTTCCAATATATCTTGGTATCAACTTGTTTGTCTTTCACGAATGAAAAAAACCGATCGATTGTAAGCATAGGCTTGCCTTTTTCATCTAAAATGTATTCGGCCATCATTGAAGGGCTGCAATACTCTGAGGAAATGAAGTTCTTGGTACTGGCTGGATGCCTTTGACAACGTTTATTATCTATCACTTCAAACAACAATTCAGAATATCAATTTGAACAATTGCCTATTAGAATAATTTTCCTGTAATTTCCCGATAACGTTTGTTATCATTTCAAGCAACAATTAGAATAACTTTCACTTCGAACAATTGCCTATTAGAGTAAGTTTCTTTCGAACAATTTTCTGTTCGAATAGTCGTTTTTCCGAGTAATTGTTTTCGAATAATTGTTTTCGATTTATTGTCTTCGAATAATTTCCATGAGGCGCCAGTGACCTTCAGATGGCGAACCGAGTGACCTACTGTGGATAAAGTTTTCTTTAACAAAATTCAACAATATTTAAATATACGTTAGATAAACGAGAGCAAAATCCTATCTTTCCTTTATAGCTGTGATGTAAATAGTTTTTTTTTTCATCCTGACTAATACTTATAAATTTTTCCAAAACATCAAATGATCTCTTACAGTATCATTTCAATAGTAGCTTGAAGGAATATTATAATGAGGAAATGAAAATCTTATTTAGTTTACAAAGTTCCCAAACGGCAAATTTACTATTCTTAAAACTGTACACCTTTCTAGAGATTCGTGTACTACAATTGACAATCGCAAGTCAGAAATGGGTTGTGAATTAAATACAGAAATGAACCATTTTCTTCACAGTAACTGAAAGCCTTCAAAATAAGGATTTTTATATTTCTACTAGAATATTAACAACCCACACTGGTGCTGACTGCAAGACTCACAAATTACGTCACCGCAAGTTATTTGTGATCACTACCGAAATTGCATCGAAGTTACCAAAATATTTTCAAAATTTTATCTAAAATTCTTCCCAGATTTTTAGAATGGTTGTGATCGCTTATTTTAGATAGGGAGCAGAAAATCGAAACAAATGTAATATATGATGTCTGGAAAGTGCTGCTAAATTTCTTGCCAACATGACAGACATAGGTGCTGCGCGAAGTTGCAGACTTTTATTGTAAAAAGAGATCATATAAAATCTTAACAATTTTAGTCCTACCTAAACATCAAGATTTGTAAACAAGAAGCCTCTCTTCTACAGCGTAATTTTAGTCCGTTACGATATCTCGACATTAAGGAATACCTAAAGTGTGCATTGCATAATGTATATATTATATAATGTGCACAAAGACTCCACCCACGATTCAGCATGTAAAGCACGCAAGTAATGGTGGAGCTGTCTTTTTCTTCCATACAGCCATCCTTTGTTAACTGGAACTTCTAAATGACCAAATTATTATATAATTATTATTAGATAGACTAGATTATATATATACACATACATAATACATACATGCATGCATACATACATATACATATATATATATATATATGCATATATATATATACATACATACATACATACATACATATCATATATATATATATATATATATATACATATATACACATACATATATATATATATATATATATATATACTATATATATATATATATATATATATATATATATATATATATATATATATATATATATATATATATATATATATATATATGGAGAGAGAGAGAGTAGAGAGAGAGAGAGAGAGAGAGAGAGAATTCTCTGTTTAACTTGAACTTCTAAATGTTATATATATATATATATATGTGTGTGTGTGTGTGTGTGTGTGTGTGTGTGTGTATGTATGTATTTATATATATCCAATGAAACACGAAGAAATAAGTGCTTGGGAATTTCCTTAAATCCACAAGTATATTCTACATTTTCAAGTTCACTGTTTGAACTCGAAAATATAGAATATACTACGAAAACACTTGTATATAAATGAAATAAAAACACACTGTGTGTGCATGTGTTTGTGTTTATCAAAACTTTGATTATTAAACGAGACTAAAAGCTCAGTTAATAGAATAAATAAACTCATCGGAACCCAATGACCTCTGTGATCGAATTCGTAATTCTCAAAATATGGTCATGTTAAATTGAAACTTTAGACTTACATTCATTTCCAAACAATTGAATTCTTATCTAATGAAGGCCCATTGTGCTTTTGGCTATTTTTGTATGAGCGTTTCCACGCAAAACTGAAAGCACACCCATCTCTTTCCTTTTCTTCCTCAGCAACCATCGATCTACCACCGTGGCCGTTTGATTGTAATCTGGCTCTGTAGGTCCTCGTTGCAATGGACATTTGTCTGGCCTTTTATCAGATACTAAAGAAGGGAAGAGATGAGGAAGGCCTTCTACGTGTTGTGATATTCTAGCTAAATATAACTCAGGGAAAAGAGAGTGACCTCTGTTTTCTTAGATGTCCTCTGATTGTCCAGCAAATTGCCCAAGTCTTTGGAACCTTGAAACCCTAATCTCACAACAATGAATATTATCTGTCTCACAGAAAGATTCTATGGATTTCTGTTACATTCAGAATTGGAGAGATATTCATTCATTTATCAAAATAATAACATTATAACAATGTTATTTTTGTTTGTTACCGATATGGACGATTTTACAAATATCGTCGTTTACAAACATCAGCATCTATAACAACAATAAAAAATAAATAAGTAACAACAGCCATATTCACAGCTTTCACCGCTAATATTTGTAGAAATTATCGATATTTATATGAACTAGTCACACCAATTAACTCGAATTATCTAGTGTAATAGCTGAGATGTAACTAAATACATAAAGGTTTTTCTAAGAAACTTGGAGATTAGACACATTTTAAAACAGCACAATACAGTAAGTGTTATATTCAATTTACGATAGCAAATATTTTGAGCTTGAGACTGAAAAACATTCGTTTCATATAAGAAAACAGAGATTTATTCAATAATCGTGACTTTTTGAATATGGCTATATCTATCTATTTTCCTATTAAGAGTAATTCTAATTTGATCAATCATGGGTATATTAATCTACACATTTCCTTGGTGACTTTAAAAGTCAATTAAGTCAACATATTTTACCTTAGACGATAGGAATCATAGATCTTGGCATACACCAATAACCAAGAAAACTATTTCCCAGGCCGAAACGTCAACAAGACACGCTACCATGAGTCCCTGTTTAGCCCAGGCGAGGTGCAAGCAAGAACATCATACAGGACTTGACAGACTGCCACTTGCAGCCAAACACATTTTTCCGAAGGCCCTTAACGAGGAGGCTCACTATGTTTAGGAATGGCTACACCGAGTGAATTAATCAGCCTTCATTATATGATAATCACTTGGTTATCACAGGAGTCAATCTCTTTCCCGTTCTTTTGGGTAGGCTCTCTTCCTGACAAACTGATAGCCTTACAGAGACTTATTTAACTATATCACAACATCAGCGAGATCAGATAGTCTCATATAAAAACCAAGTTAGCCAAAACTCCCAAAATGTTTGGGTTCTTTACAAGAGTGAAATAATGTAACAACGTAAACGAGATTTTGTATAATAACAATATACGATCTTATAAAAATGAAGAGCATGGTAGTATCATAGGATTTTCACTTGGATTCATCATTAACTGGTATGCAGACTACAAAAAAAATAAAGAGGAATACTTAGGTTTTACGCAAATAGACACACTGACCGAAGCAACACAACCTCCTATTCATACATCCATGATATTTTAATGTTAATAAGTATCACTTCTTCACCTTTATTTTCCTTAGTATCCTTATTGTTTTCCATGTCGTTGTTGCTATTTTTTTTGGAAAGAAATATATTTATATCAAAGCTTTTCGTAAAAATGAAGGAAAATGGCAGGAGCTGGAAAATAACTTTCAACCACATTAAAAATAAGTTCGATTAAATTAATGGAAAAACTAGGGATAAGAAAATAAATAAAACACTCTAAACTTAGATTTTCTATAACTATGAAAAAATATCTCCAAATCAGTGAAGCATTTTATGAATGTCAATGTAGGCAGCCATACATTTAGGTTTTGATTTTCTCTTTGTACTTCACTGAAAACAAGTAAGGCTATCCAATCGTGGGGTGATAATAAAAACACCGCTGCAAATGGTCACGCATACGTACGGGGTATATGACATAATACATACAATACTATATATATAGAATTAGAATATTATAGATATTACAAATATTATAGAATATATATATATATAGATAACCACGCGCACACACACACACATTATATATATATATATATATATATATATATATATATATATATATATATATAGATATATAACCACGCGCACACACACACAAAACACAATTTTATATTATATTATTATAAGTATATAGTTATAATATATCTATATATATAATTATATATTATATATATGTGTGTGTGTGTGTGTGTGTGTGTGTGTGTGTGTGTGTGTTTGTGTATAAACGTATTAAACCGTTTCCCTTAAGAGGGGTAGCTCCAGAGGAAAAGTCACACGTCGCAACCATATTCATAATTTAGGCTGTTGAAAAGTGGATGTCCCTGAGCAGATAAAATTCAAAACATTAACCACTTTATACACCTGCACGACTTACACACGCTCTGCCATTCAAACTTATCTGGCTCATGCTCTTCATTGTGGATATTGTGGTATTTCCCTTCCAATGATCTTCCACGCCTTCTATCCAAGGCTAGCTATTTCTTTCTCTCCTGCTTTCTGAATATACTCTAGTTTTCCAACCTATCCTCATCCATTCATTCCACAAGTCCGAACCATCTTTTCATATTAAGAGCCATCGTAGATTCCACGTTGATCACTCACTCAGCAACTCCACATTATTCATCCTTTATCCTATTAATTCTTCCTACGCTGCAAGTACCATATAAGTACTTGATCTCAAGAGTCTAACTCTTCTTTTCTTTAATTTACATTCAACATCCATACTTCCCTTCCACAACGGAGAGTCAGCCTCATAATCCCTTCATGCTTTCCCCTTTGGCTTACACAGACAGGTCGAGTTCCGTCCCAGTTTTCTGACTACTATATTGCTTTGTTCAGTCATTCAGCGACTTACCTTTTCTCTCATCCAACTATATATACATACGTTACTGGAAATGAAAATAACAAGTTTCCTATACCATTAGATATCCAATGAGTGAGGTTAGGCAACAATGAGTCAGGTCACTATTTGCACAGCAACCATACATATATACACATGCATATATATTCATACACATACACACACATATACAGCTACACGTAAACATATATAAAACGTCGCTGTGAATGTTAAAAGTACGTGTTTCTCTAGAAAGTATCCAATAGATTCTATAGGTCAAAATGTTGAGCAGCTACTACTGTGCAAGAATACAGACGTACATTTCATGTAAAATGACTAAAATTATAACTTAAATCATTCCTACGTTAGTGTATTAAAAAAAATATATATGCAAATTAACAAATTTCAGCACCTGCATGACAAAAATATAATGACTTTCTTTCCTACGAAAAAGAGTAAGAGCCCCTCCCAACATATCTACGTAAGGTAAGGGAGTTCTTTTATCACAGCAACGAAGCGAGGCTTGTAGGATGTTCAGAATGATTTCTTAAGTGGATCAATTCTGAAATTTTCAAGCCATAGTGGTGAACGTTTTGTTCACATTCTATACATAGTAGTTCACAAAATCTATTAAAAGAAAAAATGAAAGGAACTGGCAAAATCTTTTCTTGCAGAGCACGGCAGGCAAAAAACAATCCGATGACTATTTTCCATCCTTTGCGAAGTATGGATATTAAAAGGCTAAGAAGAAATTAAATCAAATTTTATTATTGCTCCCTCACTGGAAAAGTCATTAAGCAAGAACGGTACAAAGTTGGGCAATGCTTATATCTTTTTGAAAGCCTGAGTCAATATGATGTGAATGAATAAATAATTAATATTCAACCCTACTTTGTTAAGAACATAGACTCATAAATTACAAATCTATCTTCGCATACTGATGGCTTCATCTGCAAGTAATGGAAACGCATCTGTTAAGCAGGTGAGAAGCTAACTAGGCGTGAAGGAGAGAAAAAAACAAAAACAAAAAACAAAACAGTTGAATTCTGATTTCATACGTTAAACAATACAAATGCTTCTCAAAAACATCAGATAATAGTTTCACTTACAATTAATCTGTCCACAATAACTTGAGAACATTCTTTGTATTGTACTTTAAACATATGATTTCATGTGATGAGATGCTTTCAGACATTTACTTTTACTGCTGAATAGCTATCACCGAAATGCAGCAGACTTTGCAAAAGTGCTTTAGAATCTACTGGCGTTATCGAGTACAAAAGACAACGTTGAAATCAAGTTGGTTCCTCACACGACCAGTGTCTGTTGACATCGATCAAGATTATATAAATAATCATGATTTATGTAAGGGCGTCAGTTTGGTAGTGCTGAGTGTGGACCATCAGAAACAAAATAACAGTAAATCAAGCAGATAGATATAGATTATATGAACAGCCTCCTGAAGCGGTAATAATTATAGAAATAGAAATCTCTGCCAGACGTCGATTATGCTTTACAGAGCTCACAGCAAGCACATTTAATTTTCTTCCTTCAGGATAGGACTCCAATCAAGATGAACCACATACATTGATCCAATCTAGATTGGCCGTACACAAGCAGCTAAGATCTTGAGCGAGTGTAAATGACCGATCAGATCGTCGACGGCGTATCAGCAACATCCCCTGGATTGATGAACACGAAAATAATCGATCATATTTCCGAGAGCTTATCAGATGTGGAGGAGCTGAATCACTTGAGCAATTGTACAATCAGGATATCTGACAGACTGGAAAACCTATTAAGAAGTGACACAAACAAAAGAATTGGGAACAATAACAAAAATCACGTGGAAAACGCGTGGCGAGATCGTTCAAGCGATACTCCTTTTCAATAACGTTCATTGTGTATAAGGGAGTATACCACTATAAATTTAACCAAGATTGATTAAATCACGAATTTTTTAGTGAGAAAACTTTCAAGACTTTTTGTGCAAAAATTGTCGGAAGATCATGAAGGAATTTCGATGCAATATTAAATGCGAAATATGATCAAATCTAAAATTTTCAGCATTGGCAATAACATCTATATGATTAATGGTAAGAACGATATGTAAAGAGGAAGGGTAAGTTTTACACGGTAATTCGAAATATTCACTAAACCAAGGATCCTGTTGTTTTCATGCGCTTATGAATCTAACCGCTAAAAGTTAGTGAAGCTTTGTTCTTTCCCGTTCTGCCCCTACAGTACACAATTTAACAAAAACATGCGGAAGATAGTAAGGCTGTAATATATATACGTATATATATACACATTTATATACTCTTATATATAATATATATATATATATATAGTAATATATATATACACACACACACACACACACACACACCACACACATATATATATATTATTATATAATATATATATATTATTATATTATTTATTATAATTAAAAAATTAAATATAATTACACCAATTGCGGCATTGTATGGGCGCCGTAGAAGAACGAGCAATCGTTATCAAGACACAAGTTAAATGTATATATGTGTATATATATATGTATATATTTATATATATACACATGTATACACTTCCGTGTAACATTCAACTTGTGACTTGATAACGATTGCTAGTTACTTTTACGGCACCCATACAACCATGCGCGTTACACTGGACATATAAGAAACCTGGATGAATAACTTTAGGGAGGAGGGGAGGGGGGAGCTTCACATGAAGTCCTTTCCACCGTTAATTTCAGAAGCAATGTGACAAAGCCTCGTTCTATGGATGACTACAGGTAAGCCTGAAACACAATCATCCTTTATGTTCAAGATTTCTTGCTAATACATGAGAGTTCCACTATCATAGTAATTGGGGGTTTGCACCGTATTGCTTTGTACCGAAGCTTATAGAATACGAGTTGTAAATTAACAGGATGTGGGTAAGTAAGTCGATGCTTACTTATGAACTCTGTTTTCTATTTTTGAAACAAGTTGAGCAGACCCTCCTCTTTTCTTTATAATTTTGGTCTTCATGCACACTGGCATAAATCAAAGCGTACGAGCGGCAGGCATAAGGCGGAATACAGTTCAATGTCGAATGTCTGTGTATTCACGTCTGTGTGCAAGGCTGTATACATAAGTATTGAAGAGCGAGGAGTAGTAACCTTTATCGGGGCCGATCAAGAGGAGTGGAGGTGGTGGGGGTGGAAGTGGAAGTGGGGATGAGGGAGTAGGGGACTGATGCAGTAACTAGCCTGGTCTCCTCAACAATGCGCTCTCCCCATCCTTCTTGCGCCAGTCAAAACAGATTACGATATTTATTTTGCGATGAATGCAGAGGTGTGGAGGTCAGTACCGAGATAAGGCTCCGTACATAAATGTGAGAGTGCGTGCGCATGCGCACACACAGCCCTTTCCATTATATGAAGTATGTAACAATGAAGAGAACTTTTCATGCCCCTGTGTATGTGCGCATCCTTTAAATACAGCATTGTCTAAGTGTGCGTGTGCGTGTGTGTGCGTGTGTCTTTCTCCGTATGGGTATCGTTTTACATGGGATATTGCATAAATTTTCCTTCGCAAATTGTAATAAATTTACATGTCCTTAAACGCGCTTTACTGTGCACCTGCTTGCTTATCTACCTGCCGTAAACGCTGTTATTGGTGTCTAAAGGTGTGCTCGCATTCGTTTGCCTTTCTCCGTCTATCTTATAAGGAAAACGAATGAACTTATAATGATTATATTATATATATAATAAATATATATATATATATATATGTGTGTGTGTGTGTGTGTGTGTGTGTGTATGGATGTATACACACATTTTACATACACACATATATATCTGTATTATTATACACACACACCTTGTATATAAAGATATGCGTGTGTGT
>NC_061107.1:65325174-65350174 GCF_015104395.2 Macrobrachium nipponense
ATCCATTTGAATACTTTCATAGAAGTATGTTTATTTTTATTTGCGGTATTTTATAATAACAAACACACATATATAAGTATATTATTTAATTTATATATATATATATAATTATATATATATATATATATATATATATATATATATGTGTGTGTGTGTGTGTGTGTGTGTGTGTGTGTGTGTGTGTTAAATAAAGAAAAGCGCGGTCAAGAACACGAGTGTCCATAAAGACTCCTTTTATCTAAAGAAAATTCAAATACAATATACTTGATTCTTTCATTACTCACACAACCTTTTTACTTTGCCATACAGATTGATTTTACTCATATTATTGACATATGGAATACTCTGTCTGCATTATTCATCCTATTTCTTTCTGAGACGACGACCTTCTTTGAAAATCACTTTACGGAAGGTTCGCAGATATGAGAGATGCATTCGAGTTTCCTTCTCAATTGCCAATTAAGAAGGAAGAATGAAAAAAAATGCAACCTTTGCAAGTTTTGCTAGTGAAAAACTGAAATACACTGATGTAGGATCCTCACATCAATGTTAAATCCTTCTCTAAAACGTTGTGTTCATTTTGAACTACAGTAAAGAGTCTGTGTTTTTTTTTTTTTTTTTTTTTTTTAATCTGAGGAGGAGTAAAATATTTACTTTTAAAAAGCTCAAATGCACATTTTCTACCCATAAACAAAGATCGGGATTGGCCAGGAAGATCTTCTCTTGTACATGATGTTGGTGTGTGTAAGTCTCTCTGACAAAACTATACTGACGTGTCCTAAGCTAACAATTGAAATGCTGGTCCACTTCATCGTGGCCCGAACACAGGAAAATGCACCGGCGGCGTCCTCCCAATTGAGTTTGTATTTGGGAGTCATCGTAAATCAGTTTAAATATCTCAAATGGTTTCTACCTGCCACTTCTCAATGGAGAGGTCGAGTCTGGACAGTGAGGAGGTGTAGTCGTCTTTAAGAAAGAGGGAGGAAGGGAGATGGGGAAGATAAACGATCAGACAGAGAAGAAGGAAGTGGAAAAACTGACGGGAGCGAGGGGAGTGGGGCATAGAGCGGCAGAGGTACACAGGGTAAACGACTCGTAGTTGTAGATGGCGAAGGTTGGAAACAGTGAGACGATGAAGGAAGAGAAAAAGAAAAATAGCAACGATAAGAAAATGAGCAAACACTTCAGAGAGCAAGAGGAGCATAAGTGACAGGAGTAAAAGGGAGAATAAAATGAATAACGCAAAAACGAAGAAAATTTCCCGTGGCGAACAGTTTCCACGCCAACAATCTGCCGTCTGGCAGGATATTTGGGATAATGCACCTCTAGCTATACCAGTCTTATGCAATGTTTCCCCAAGAAAATTTTCAGAGGTTATGAACGGAAATCCTACTTCTCAAGGCAGAAGTTTCTAAAATTCATTGACATAGTGTCATTAAAATATATAATTCAACAAATAAAGCAAAGTGGGATATTATGGACTATTATATTTCAAAGACAAACAAGTAAACAATGCCCAAAAGTTTCTTCGGCGCAGTCGAGTTTTCTGTACAGCATACAACGCCGTATGAAACTCAGCCACGGCCAATGAAACTCAGCCGCAGCCCAAGAAACTCTCAGCCACGGCCCGGCAAACTTTAACCTTAAATGAAATAAAAACTACTGAGGCAAGAGGGCTGAAATTTGTTATGTTCAATAATTGGAGAGTGGATGATCAACACACTAATTTGCAGCCCTCTAGCCTCAGTCGTTTTTTAAATCTGAGGGCGGACAGAAAAAGTGCGTACGGGCAGACAAAATAGCCATCTTAATAGCTTTCTATCAAATAAAACTAAAATGAATGCATGAACAAAGCCGGCGACTGTATAGTAAAATGGGTTCTTGCCGAAGATGTGTCAAGACTGGATGGACACGTATGCCAAAATGACATGCAAAAGTTCTCTGCCGACAGTCTTAATTAAAGGTCCGAAGCGTTTTGTCATAGATTCCCTAAACAGACAGTTGGGCACAATGAGAACAAGTTTAGTGAGAGGAAAACGGCGACGCAACAGTAAAAGATGGAGACGTCTCACCATATGTTATATGGGACAATGACAAAGATGAGGGAAGAAATATTGAGCTCTGGAAGAATAACATTAGACAGTCGCACAAAGAAACCAAAAAGTAAAAGACAAATTAGAGCAAGAATTATGAAGAGAGGGACTAAATAAGATAAAGAGAAGAGTTACAAAGACGTTCAAATAAAGGAAATGAGATAGGAGCAGATTAATAAACATCAAAAAAGGGAAATAAAAAAATATAAGAATAAACGAGGGGGAGATAAGAAACACGACAAAAAAAGTCAATTAACACAAGGATATTAAACTTTTGGACGTTTCCTGTGTGAATACACTTGCAGGGTAAGACAAAAGAAGGATTGTCATTTAACCGTGTGTCAAAAAATAATACTATCCGACACAAACATACCCAAACATAAGCATGTAGAGGCACACACAAACACGCAAGTTTAAATTTTTTCTCCTTTTTTCAGTCATGTAGAAACCTGTGCAGAGAACTTTCGCAACAGAAGACATAAACCGTATGAAACAGCTACATAGAAGGCTCTTCGTCCTTCTCGCTTTCTTTAATATATATATATATATATATATATATATATATATATATATATATATATGTGTGTGTGTGTGTGTGTGTGTGTGTGTGTGTGTAAAAATTTACAATTTTTTTATTTTTAGATGTTCCAATAGTGGTTTAGTTCCAATGTTCATTCGTGGTCGTCTCCCCCTTCGCCATCTTTCTCTCGTAGCCGCTGCCTTAGTTCACGGCTGAGACTCGCACAGGGTGGAGGTGAAGGTGGTCTTTGTATTTGTTGATTTGTGTTTTATTTCAAAAATATAATGTTTTGAAACCATTTATATATTTATATTATTATACATTGTTAATTTGTTATTACATTGTTAATTTGTTATAGCCCAGCATTGTTAAAATTAGTGTTGTGTTAAATGTGTGTACATTTTCGTTTATATATGGCTATTGTGTTTGTTTTCAGCTTCTGGAGTAGAGGTCCTCTCCAACCTTTACCCACGAAGGATTTAAGTTGAAGTGATTTGAAAAGTCAATTGTTCGTCTGTTAATGTTCATTTTCAAAATGCTTTGAGTGTTATGCGGTGAATTGTGATTTTTTTGTGTAAATAAATATTGTTATGACTTTTTATACAGTTTACGATTGCACCTCGACTTAGGATCATCCCATATGTCATGTTTAACATGGTTTATTTAATAATTGTTTTGAAAAATATTACAATATATATATATTTAATATATGCACAACACACATAATATATATATGAGTGTGTGTGTATGTCTGCATGTATGCATGAATATTATTGCCTCCAACGTCGATTGACGCATAGAGCAACTCATAGACATCCGCACACACGTATATGTAATACATACATATATATATATATAATATATATGATATATATATATATATTATATAATACTTATATAATTATATGTATACACACATATATACGTGTGTATATATCATACATACAATATATATACATATATATATATATATATATATATATATATATATATATATATATATATATATATATATATATATATACACAATTGTAACACGCTGAAGTTCCAAGATTAACTTTCCATGGGAGTATTTCCCAATCCTCTTGGATGATTCTAAAATCAATGCTCGATCTATTAAACTTGAGATGTTTAGGTGGCCCCATACATCTGTTCCCATTTCATTTATTTGGATATTCTTTACACAAAGCGATCTTTTTTGCGTTAAATACATGCAAAACCAAATATGTTTCGAAAAAGTGGTCACTTTTACTGAATCTAAAATTTTCAACTCAACTTTTTGGTACCTCTAGTTGTAGCCTTTCAATAATATTACATTTCGCGTTTGTGGAACGTAAATTTTAAGCGTCCATCATTTCGTCCTGTTTTGGAATTAGATCCGAAAGCTTTTGCTCTAAAATTATGTAAAGACATATCCAACAATCCTGCATAAACCCTCTTCATTTCCAAAATATCTTCTTAACAACCTAAAAATTTTTTCTCTTATTCACTTTTCCCTTCATCATTCCATCATTCGTGCATTGTATTACTTTAACAGCAAAGCTATTTCTAGGCAGCTTTCTTCCTTTAATAGCCAATGCATTGGCGTCCTGTTTTCTAATTTCTTTGAGGTATATTTTTGCTAACTTGCTATCATATTGCTTACTGTCTGTTACTTCTGCGAATTTATAACGCAGAAGCAATTATTATTATTATCTTTATTTCAGTAGATGAAATCTATTCACATGGAACAATGGAACAAGCACACTAGGGCCATTGATTTTGACTTCAGCTTCCAAAGAATGTTGGTTTCAACCTCCCACCGCAGATCCCACACTGCAGCAGTAACCGATCATGATGCAATCATGATACAGAGCCACTGATTTTTCATCGCCTTGGGGGAGACGCGAATCCGCTACATCTGAGACATACCACAACACTAACCACTATAGTCTTTAAGACAATTGAATGTCATTTCCTGTAAACATATTCACCAGATGCTTAACAAGAAATTCTGAAAATATTGGCTATAGCTGTGCAATTTGCAATTTGTTTAAGGCTTTGAATAGCGTTTTACAATCTTACTCTCTAGCTATATCAAGTTATACACAAACGCCTTTTCAGTATACATTACAATGTAGACCTACGTATATACAAGTACACCAATCAACTGCTCGTACACAAACATTATGTGTACATAAACCCATTCCTTTGTAAAACCTCTCAAAGCTGCTGTACTATCAGAAGAGAAAGCAGTATATAATGTATATAATAATAACAACTCTAGTAGTAGAGAAGCAACGTCCACGACAACCACATCATCCAAAGTCATGAAAATGATTATGAAGATAGCAGGTATAAAAGTACGTTGTAACATCTATAGTAATGAAAACCTAGATATTACTAACTGTCCAATTAAAATTCATCAGTAAAAAATTTATAAGAAAATAAAAAAGATGAAAAAAAAAAAGAGGTCACACATAATATATAAAATGACAAGGGAGGATTGCATAGACGATGACTCCCTCTGATGAATAGATTACAATCCTATCATCCGTACCCATCGGACTCTCGATGAAAAGACTCTCCTGCCTTCTTTTAAAAATCACATGGTTCCTCTGAATATAAGAAGGGAAATTCGCATCGCATAATCGCATACAAAGTGCTGCGCAGTCCACCGGTTTTGCTCATGCAATGATCTCTCTTGGAACTATAATATAGCTTGAGACCTTTGGAATGAGTTTTGTAGTCTCAGTACTAATCCCGCTGTCCGATGGGAAGCAACGCAGAGAAAATAACTTGTGACGAAAATAAATACGTAAAGCTAACAAAACAACGGAGTAGAACTAAATGACACCTCCGAAAGCTGAGAGAAAACAACAAAGAGATAAATAACTTGAACATCTCTTTCCATATTGCCGATTCGCCTCCCGTTCTGCAGATGCACACCTGTGAACCTAACTTAGCGTAACGGGGATGTGCAGTCGAATAGAGCCCTTATTTTACCTTTAATTGATCGGTCTGATATTCTTAAAGAGAAAAAGAAATGGCTTCACTGAACGGGAACTTAAGCCTCTCTCTCTCTCTCTCTCTCTCTCTCTCTCTCTCTCTCTCTCAATTACAACAGCTAAATTGCATCTAGGAAGGATCTACAGCAGAATCCACTATAGGATGACAAACATTATTAGAGAGGGATTACTTGGGTATCATCTGTTATTACGTATCAGTGATTGGTTGCAGGTGTTTGTGCGAAGACGGCGGGGTCTAGAGGTGAACAATATCGGTAAAGTAAGACTGCTAAAAGAAAAACGGTGGAGAAAGTCAGGTTAGGGATAAGGTGACGAAAGATAGTATGAAAAGGTTCAAACTATGGCTGGGGGAGGGGGGGGGGGGGGGGGGGGGGTAATTTGTCGTATTCTGCATTCACCTGCACGTAGAGTATCTCGGAACGATAACAAACAGAAATCTGACGACCCATACGGCAGAGGACTGATTATTTACTGTAAACAGTTTTATAAAGACGGGAACCCAGACCAAATGGCAGTGAATGTTATAATAAGGACAATACTCGGACAATTAGAACTGTCACTTACTTCCAACCTACTATGACAGCATCCCTCTAAATGAACAACACTAAGGCCTCTATCACTGAACTCAGGTTGAAATATTCGCTTATTTCCTCCAAAATCATAACGTGCGACACCAAACATCGTTCTGAGTTTTATTCTAACCTTATTCTAGCCATATTTCTAGTCAGAGATTAAAAGTTATGCCGGCACAACAGCACATTTTTCTCTTATTGTTTTACAAACTGCAATAAAAATATAGGAAATGCTTTCTTATTTATAAATAACTGACCGTTTTTCAATGGAAATACGGTGAATTGTCAATATCCACCGAACAGCGTACACTTTTATATATCATATATATGTGTGTGTGTGTGTGTGTGTGTGTGTGTATGTATGTATTATTGCTTCCATACGTGAATTTATATGCAAATAAAGTTCTTCAACCTCATTAAACGGGCAACCACAAACAAAATAATCTCTCTCTCTCTCTCTCTCCCTCTACACACACACACACACACACACACACACACACACACACACACACACGACACACACACACACACACACATATATATATATACATATATATATATATATATATATATATGTATATATATATGAGTTTATATAAATAATATATATATATATATATAGATATATATATATATATATATATAGGAGAGGAGTGTTTATATAAAATATATATATATATATATATATACATACATATATATATATATATATATATATATATATATATAAACACACATACACACACACACACACATATATATACATATATATATATATATATATATATATATATATATTATATATATACAGAAACACTCATATATGTATGTATTGCTTGGAAATAAAGTCGAAGCGATTAGGACCTGTGGTGATTTGTTATATATATATATATATATATATATATATATATATATATATATATATATATGTATAATATATATATATATATATAGATATATATATACATATATATATATATATATATATAATATATATATATATATCATGTATATATATATATATATATATATATATATATATATATACTATATATATATATATATATATATATATATATATATATATATATATATATATATATATACGCTTTCTGTCTACTAATAAAGATTAAAAGAAATCCACCCTTCCAATCCATCACTGCCCATAAGCTTAAAGGTTATTACTGAAGGGTCCTTAATGCCTGAACTGACTGATCGCAGGTGGGTGTGGGGAACTGACATAGTTACTATACAGACTCGATTAAAGAGGGAAGGTCCCCAATAATCTGGACAGGTAAGTAAAATGAATGAGGACAACATCCAGCCACGAAAGGCATCTAATAGGTAGGTGAGACAGGAGAAACAGATGTACAGTCAACTAAGGAGTCAATAAGTAGGTCTCATAGAAAGGACAAAACATGCATTTATAATATTCTACAATTTATATATCGCAGAGTATTATAATATTTTCACGAATGTTTTTTGGCTGGAAAAGAAAATGTAAATACCCTCAGTGGTAAATTAAATGAATTCACTATGGAAATACAAAATGTTGGTAACCAATGATCTCTCGAATTCCTGATAAGTAGAGGCATTGATGGGCTTAACTGCCTATTTGAAATTTTATTCTGGCCAAAGGTATGAAGTAAAGAAATGATTTTTAGCGTCCATGTTTCTAAGAGCGATATGTAACCACGACTCCATTGACGTTGAAATATAACATCATTAAAAATACAGGCAAGAAACTGAAATGCTCTGATTCTGTGTTAGACAATGCATTAAAGCAGCAAAATAGAACTTTTATGATAACAACAAAGAAACTGACGAATTACCTATTTGTATTACCAAATAGTAATTTTCAAAGATATTCCCATTCTACCACAGTACTTCGGAGTTATTGTAGCATTTAAGAACAATAATATAAGCACTAATAAAGAAATATAGAATGTGAATATCAGATTCAATGTAAGTCCTGTGATTGGATTGATCAGCCTAGAGAGCAATTGGAAAAGCGAAGAGAGCACCATTAAAAATGCGTAAGAAACGTTCAAATGAAAAGTACAATTATACTAGAGAAAATAGCTATTATTGTCAATTGGGCAATATATCATTCCAATAATATATTGGTTATAAACATTATGTTTTGTAAGAATATGAACATCTGTCATGGCATGTATGAACTTGATCCGTTTACTTTAAAGAAAAGTAGAAAAATGTATGGATTTTAAGCAAGCTAGTTGACACGGTACGAGAGCAAACGTGTAAGCTTGCCCATTTTCATAAACAGATTTGTGAACAGATTTGTAAAGCACTCACTGGCCGTAATGCTAACGGCGTTTACTGTTCCTCCCTCTTTTTTTTCTCCACTTGTCAGGCGTGAATATTTGGTTTCCAACTACCTGGTCGTGACCCGAATCTACAGGCTTTCTCCTTTCATTTTTCTCATTATTTGGAAGTCATCCATTGCGGTTGGCAATATTCTGTTGAAAGGCAGTGGTACAATAAAAGAAAAAATAGTTTATGCTTAGGAACCTCAGGTTCACATAAACACATACACAAACGTACACAGCGTGTTGAGTACTGTTTAGTTACGAGGACATGAGGGTGAAACAAAATCTCACCTGCAAATAAAACTACCTTCAAATTGTCTTGCATATCAGAAATTTTGGTTGTATTCCAAAACGATCTGAAGTAGGACAGGACAAGAGTCAAAGAGAATCTGAGATACGAGCAAACAGTTCTCAGAGCTCTGGAGAGTGGATGCAGGTGTTTCTGTGTTCGCTCGCTTACGTGTCTGGAATATTTTTGTCTACGCAAATATTGAACATCTAAGCAACACACATCCGTTATTATCTAAAATCTAGAAATAAAAACGAGGAACAAAATATTCACATACGACAGTAAAGTAACAGGGATTCCGGAAATTGTCGATTCTGTACAGAGGCAAATGCCAAATGGATAAAAAAAGAAAAAACAACCAAGCTCCCTTAAATCTTGATATTCTGAAAAAAAAAAAACATGAAAACTATTTCAGAGGCGAGGACTTTATTAACCAATTCAGGTATAATATAAACTGCGAGGAGCCAAGCCGACTCAACAACGCAAGTTTTTTTTTTTTTCAGTTTTCAGCTCCATTAAGAGAACATTATATTATGGAACCATGCTTGTTCTCTCTCTCTCTCTCTCTCTCTCTCTCTCTCTCCTCTCTCTCTCTCTCTAACAAACAAACAAACGTGACACACTACTTAAACCATAGCACCATTCACCGAAGTGGCAACAAAACATGACAGGTAAACAGTTGTTTTCATAAATTCGGTTTTCCTTATGGAAATACATTGATAACAGCGTACACCATGACGGTAAGACTATAAAAAGAAAAACTCTATGAAAAACATAATTAGGAGAATAGCCATGGATATTAGGTTATATTTGAGTCAAACTTATTGAAAACCTCTCTTAATCGACTTTCCCGAGCAGAAACCCCCGCCCCCAAATATCAAATTGATATGAAATAGCATGAAAACATCGCATCTCTCTCCCTAAGGATGGTTACCTATAACAACACCACTGCTGTGCATACTTATGCATAAATCCGCCTATTGCTTTCAAACTTTCCTCAAGCAACGCACGCACACGAGATCTGCTATGCATCACACATGGGCAAGATACCAGGTTTAAGTGTAAATGAATAAAACGCAAAGGTCTAATTGAAAAAGATCCAGAGCGCACTCTGTGTAGAAGAACTAATAACAAAATACACATAAAGCTTTAGATTACTATGGGATGGGGTCGAACCACATGTCGGCAGCAAAGTAAAAACAATCTAACTGATGCAGGAAATAAGTGTTGTTTACTATCGATTTTTTTTTTTTTTGTATAAAAAACCATTTCCCTTCGACTGGATAAAAGTAGAGACAAGAATTATGCTCATTATAAGAAAAAATAAAAATACATGGATTACAGTAGTTAATCAATTTGTCATGAAGTGCTAGTTTAAAATTATAAATAAATAATATTAAAAATTTACCTGTTAAGCTGAGCATACAACTTTACCTTACTCTGTCTGTCTTTTGCTGATAAAAAACGCTTCAAGCACGTAAGTTTCCACAAGCCTATGGTTAAAAACAATTAATTTTCTGTGCGTAGAGAAAATGATTCGTTCTTAAGTTTAAAATCTTATCAGGCAATTCACCAAATCTTGGGAATCAACTATAGCCAACGCAAGAAAACTCTTCCACCATTACGCATCAACGTCATCTCGTGACGTCACGACTGTAAACAGAGGGTGACGTCATAGAATGAAAAGATGGCTCCCTCCTGTGCTGTTGACAGAACTCTTCGTCATATGGGCGGGTCAGAAAGGGAAGAATGGCCGGGTTATGGCCATACACGAGGAGGTTATAATAAGGACATAAAGGAAGATTAGAATACGGGTCAGAAGAGCAAAATATGGAAGATAATAAGAGATAACAGTCTCGATAACAATCCATTTTGGAAAAGAATGCAAATCATAGGCGATCCCTTCCTGTTCTGATCTCTGGATGCTATCTCCCTAGTCAAGTCTCAATAATAATAATAGAGTACTGTGGCGCGGTGTAAGCCATAATTCGAAAACGTTCCCTCACATCACACAAGATGTTTTTCTGCTTGCCCATACCTATATTGGTGGCATTATCTGCAAGTTATACAACAAACAAACACCAAGTTGTGCAGCTATTAAATTATTATAATTTTCCTGTCTCTACGGCAAAGGAGGATAGAATGTCACGAGGAGTTCTGGTTCCCGGTGTGGCCAGAGAAACTCTTTCCGACTAACGATGCCTCCTAAAACTTTTGGGGTGACTGAAACACAATCTCAGACAACAACTTGAGGAAAACTCCTGCTGCGATGACGTTTCACGAAATGGAAGAGCGTAATATACTTGCAACACGAATTAATAATACAAGTCCGCTCTCCACAAAACAAAAGTCAACCATAATAAAATATTTTTCTCCTCAACAAGAAACTGAGAATCAAGAATGACTTAGTATACGATAAACAAATGGGAAAAACATCACATATCAGCAGAGCAAAGATGACTAAATATTTAGAAGATAACATAATTGATGGAGTATAAATAAATAGCCATTCTGCTTGAATCAGTCGCGTGGCTTTTTCATTATACTTTTTCAACCTGTGCAAACGTTAGGAAAATCGGATAAGATCTCGGATAAGATATGAATGAATTAAAATAAATGTCATTTCTCAGCTCTTAAGATACAAGAAAGGAATTAGAGCCATATCGCTTACTCATAAGTCTAGTCGGAGTTCTGAGATTCACCCAAAGACATACAGTGTAATAGTGAATAGTAACATAAGCTACATATTTTTATCTGTGCACGGATTGTTAACTATTACACTTTGATTTTACAGAGGATTTTTATCTATATAAATATTCTAAAACTACATACACACACAGACACACGTACATACACACAATAAAAGATATTTAGAACTCGGATCAAGGTGTTCAGAAGAAAAATTTGAAGAAGATAAAGAAGAATAATGAAAATATCTTAGATATAAGAGAAAGGAGAAGTGCAGCCGCTAGGTCGATAGGTCACGTTAACGTCTACAGGATATTCTTTAGATCTTTGGTGATATTCCCGTCGGTAATACATAATATGAGTAAAGAGTAAAGAAGTAAGTCATCCTTATTTTCAATAAAAGTTTTCAAGATTATCAAAGGCTGCAGTCATTGAAGTTGTATTTGAGTATATATATAATAATATATATATATATATATATATATATATATATATATATATATATATGTATATGACATGTATGAATAACTATCACATCACCATGTTTCATATAAATCATTCGAGCTACAAATGTCCGTTTAATATCTAATTCTCTCTACCTTGGAATTGATATATTTTCATATATGTAAACCGAAGGGAAATTTTAGTTTATAATAATTTCGTCCCTCATGGGATCGAACCACCGTCCAGCGGACAGGCACGAAATGAGGACGTCATTGACGTTACCGATTCGGTAACGTCAATTCGTCCTGACACACACACGCACACGCACAACACACACACACACACACATATATATTTTTAAAATATTTAAATATATATGTATATTTTTTCACTCTTATTTAACACATTGCAGTATGTGAAATGCAGCAACATATCGTTAATAAAGGCGTAATTTTCATTAAAAGAAATTAAGCAAGTGTTCACTAAATATCACAAGTCTACAGGCGCACAAAGCCTTTAACAGAACCATAAGTTTGGTTTTAGAATACATTTCTAACCTTTTTAGAGAACTATAGTTTTACGCTCTGAGTAATTTTACCAATAAATTACTCTTGCTCGTACAATGCCAAGTCTTTTTCATAAAACATCAGATTCCCAATCTCTTTGGCTATATATGTATTATATGTATTTGGGAAATATAAATATAACTGTACAATATACTCTCTTTTTATTTGTCCCAGAAGTCTAATGCTGGTGATAACATCTACTTTATACTTGCTAACATTATGCACACACACACACACGTATATATATATATATATATATATATATATATATATATATATATATATATATATATATATATATATATAATATATATATGCATGCATAAGAGATATTTCAATATTTCTGAAAATAATACCCTGAATATTAGCTTATGATTAATTTCAAGAACAATACCATAAAGATAATAATTCTACTGTAATGAAAAATAAATCTCTTATAAACATGGATTAAAGCAATGATGTTATCTTAAGTCTCTTAAAAACCTACAATCTATCTACGATATTAATGCTCCTGTCACATCGCGTTTACTATGATACGCAATGGTAGTGCTCAGGAATCTGATAAACACAAAGTAAATTATGCCTGGCGATTTTACTCATTAACTACGGAGGGAGTGGTGACCTGGATGGTCTGAAAAAATTATAGCTTAATAAAAGCCCATTTCCTGAAATATACCGAAAGTCTTGGCTTTGTCATGTTTATTTTCCTTAATCACAACGATATCAGATATTCGGGATAATCTGGAAATCAATCCTGTTAACACCCTGCAAAGCCTATAAAATGATTCATTTAGGACTGAAACCCCCCGACGATGCTATAATCTCGAGACATCTTGTTTTAATCCAGTAAGCTTTAGCTCGACAGGAACCAAGAACATCCACAAGAAATCAGCACCGAGATCAAAACGGCGAGGTTTCACAAAGTGGAAGAGGGGTCACTGCTGTCACAGACTATCAGATTACATCAGAGTAGATTGCCAAAGCTGTCAAAAACTATGGCAACGCAAGAGAGGGTCTTGGAGGACCTGTGTTGATCATGCACCGTTCGGCAGCTTGGACCAAGGTTCGTTTATTCTGCCAGCCATGAGAGAGGCTGAGCGACAGTTCATATAAACGTGGAGTGAATTACCCGTAGACTACCGTTGTTACCCGCTAGAAAACCTGTTTCAGAAATAACACTATCAAACTGCAATTTCTATAAAGAAACATACCCTGCATCCAATTCCGTTATACTACAAGGAAAAAAATTATTCTAATCTATAATACAGTCCGCATTCCATTTCTGAAAGGTGTTGAATATGGCCGGCGTTAAAAGGATGCCTTTGAAGCGCCGAACGGAAAGCCACATCTACTAAAGGAACGCATCTGGAAAGTTACACATACTTAATTTCATGTTTTTTTTATTTTCTTAAAAAAAAGGAAAACAAATAAGCAAAACATTTAGGTAACCTCACACAATAAAGCCATTTTTTCTTCACAATGGAAGACAAAAAATGCTCTTGTATCTTTCCCAGTACTAACCCTAGCAGTCGCACCACCTCCGTCTAATGTGAGGACGTCATTTCTGGCAACACCTTATTACCTGTACAGATGTTGCCTCTACCTGATGATGGATTTCCTTATGACTGGATGAACTGAGGCCAGTAATTAAGGCGTCTGATACAAGGCGTGAAGGAGAATAGGCCTAAATGGCCTCGTTTACCCAATTGTTACTTGTGGCGCTAGAAGCAAACAAGGAAGGCAAACCTATTTCTCATTCGAGGTTAAGTAATGGCCTTGACTGTGTAAGAGATGCCCCGGGCCCATTGAGTACATACCAGTTGTTTGCGTGTATCTCCGCAAATGTGCCTGTCTTTGTATGTGTGTATATTCATCTTTATTAATGGTACAGAAAAACAGGAAGTAAGGAATATAAACGACTGCATTACTCTTACATCCACGTAGAAAGATATTGTTGTCTATATGTGAGTGCAAACCCCACCGAGATCTTGTATGCTCAAAGACGGCGAGACGTTCTTGAGAGGAGGGAGGCCCTCCAGATGAATACGGGCATCAGCGAGGGCATCCCGTATTCGGTCCTGATAGATGTGTCTGTCTCTATCTCACCATCGCCTGCGTCTGTTGAAGTCCTAAATGAGGCTTGTATCAGCTCCTCCCGATGGCTCATTAACCCTCCTCCACTTGGCGCCCATGGTCAGCCTCAAGGTCAAGCTATCGATTGAGAGCAGCAATTATGAGAAACTCCCGAAATTCAGAATTTGCATCATTATGAAAATACTCTCTTAAAAATTAATCTTTAGTTATCAGATTCATGTGTGTGTGTGTGTGCGTGTGTGAGTGGTAGTGACGTAATTTTAGAGGAATGCATGCTTATACAATTGCGAAAATGATAAATAAGTTCTTTGGACAATAAATCAGATTCTTTTTTTTTAGGCTTATCATGGTTATGAATTCACGCTGCCGAAACAGCGCTAAGGATGAACTTAAAAACAATTGTAATAATAAGAATGCCATAAAATATCTATAGATATGCGCGCGCGCTAAAAGAATTTTTCTTATATCTTCGATACTTTTCGAGATATTAGCATTTGAATGGAGTTAGGACCAGGTCGTGCCAGGCTGTCAGAAATGACCCCGTTTCCAGCAAGACTGATAAATAAAAAATATATCTTATATCTGATATCTAAAAATGTAAAGTTTTAACTGCCGAGAGAATTTTTCTGTTATCGTCAGTACTTTTGGAGATATTAGTATTTGGTGAACGTTAGGGCTGAGTCGTGGCGAAGATTATAATGCAATAATCAAAACATCATCTAAATGTGAATTTATGATATATTAAAAATAAATCTTTTATAGGATGAAATTCAAAGTTGTAAGGTCTTATCTACCGAGACGATTTTTCTTTTATCTTCAATACTTTTGGAGACATTAGCATTTCAATAGCGTTAGGGCCTAAGGCAATAATTAAAACATCATTTAAATGTGCAAGTATGATATTCTGAAAATAAATCTTATATGGGAGGAAATTTAAAGATGTAAGGTTTTATCTGCCGAAAGGGTCTTTCTTTTATCTCCAATACTTTTGGAGATATTCGCATTTGAAAAGTGTTAGGTCCAGGCTGACAGAAATGAGCCCGTTTCCAGTGAGACTCCGCTTCGATCGTAATAATAATAATAATAATATATACATATGTATAGTATATATATATATATATATATATATATATATATATATATATATATATATATATATAAATAAAGTTTTTTTTTCATTTTTTTCCTTCGTGGCAAAAAAACCTTTATTTATACATAGCATCACGTTTTATATACTTCGTGATCAAGTTATTCATACACACATATATATATTATTATATATATATATATATATATATATATATATATATATATATATATATATGTGTGTGTGTGTGTGTGTGTGTGTGTTTGTGTGTTTATACTACGTTAAAAACGTTTTAAATTGCAAAAAAAGCTAATAAATTTTGAATGAAGGTAGTGTTCACGGTTCACCGGACATACAGTCAAGGATGATATTTACAGTGAATTTTTACTAATCAATCAAGTAATAGATCCCGTTTCTAGAGTGTCAGGGATTCGGTGAAAAGTGAGTAGTTCATCATCTTTGAGTTTTGGGGCGGTGGGTGTCTTGTAAGACTTTGGCTGCAATAGCTCCGTCGCTGAAATTGGAATCTCTCCAGGATTGGTACCTTACAGCCCCGCCCAGCATTCTTGTCAAATCGAAAAGGAATACGGAGAGAAAAGGAGAAGGCATTACATTATCCGGATAGTCAACCCATAGTTCGATAACAACGAACCTCTTTTGTCCAGCAAATCGCCATTGGAATAGGTTTAATCTGATGGCGGTAGAAGTCTGTTATTACTAACGCGGCCATCATCTTGGCTATTCTGTTGGTCATGCCAAAATTGCACGTGAGAAATACAGCTACAGTCTAACATGGGTGAGTCAATGAAAAAGAAGAGAAAGAACATCAATTACAGAAAATGAAGAGAAAAAAATAATGAGACCGAAAATTGCGTCCGTTCCTTGACCTTGAAATAAATTGATGTCTCTTTCTCTTTCTCTCTCTCTCTCTCTCTCTCTCTCTCTCTCTCTCTCTCTCTGGCTGTCACCTTCGGCCCATTCAGAGGGTAGAGAAATGGTCACCTCAGGGCCTTACAGAAATAACTCAATCAACAGAGAGAGAGAGAGAGAGAGAGAGAGAGAGAGAGAGAGAGAGAGCCCTCTATGCCTTCTCAACTTTACCAGACTAGCAGATATAATGTTTATTTATAATGTAATCACGATGTTACAGCCATGACATTTAAGAAAAATTTCCATTTTTTACATGGTCGTACTAATTTTTTTACTCTTATATGTAAATACACGTGCATATTCCTGACATCAACGTATATAAACAATGAAGGGTATATATATACAATATATATATATATATATATATATATGTATATATATAATATATATATATATATATATACATATAAGTAATAATAATAATATATATATATATATATATATATATATATATATATATATATATATATATATATATATATATATATATATATATATTTCAAATAAGCAGGCAGGTTAAAAATACAAGGCAACAAACAGTTGCTATCATGATTATTGATCAATAGCTACTATATCAAAGAGGATCATTCTGTGCACAGCACTTCTATAATCTCAGCTTGCTCTTGTGATACATAGGTTGCATCCTTATTTCGCCTTGGACTGCTCTACTATTTTGCACACCTTTCCCCGCTGCAAGTGCAACAGGGCATTTCTGTTCCAATATTTCTCCCAGTTCACGAGCCAGAATTCCTCGGTCCCCAGTTCACTCTTTCTGTGAAGGCTAGTTCACCACTCACCTCAACCTGCCGTCCTCCATTTTCAAGACATGAATAAGCATTTTCTTCTATGCTAAACATTTTCCCATATCGTCGTATCCTTACATTTCTTAACCTTTCTTCCCTTGCTGCTATTCGAGTAGCACAGGGCATTAGCCACGTCAACTAACCCATCTTATTTATCTATAACCATTGCTCTGTCTTCAAACATCAGCCACTCCACTCCATTCTACATTCCTACTCTCATTCTCCAATCTTGTACACACTTTTGAAACACACACACACACTTACATATATATATATACATATATATATATATATATATATATATATATATATATATATACATTGTGCATGTAACAACGTAATTGTATTCAGTGTCTCTTGGAAGAAACTATGATCCCATCTTTTGCAGGGAGAGATTCACTCTACAAGCAGAAATTATAATAGCGATCTTTCTCAGTAAACATTCCGAATCTTTCTGTAAAAATCCTTGACTTAGTTTTCACATCAGTCAATAACTCTATCGTTGTATTAAATGCAAATGCAATTTTCAAGCATATAAAAAAATACAAATGTAAAATATGCATTTTCTGATATTTTTAGCCGTGTTCTATGATTCTGGCCTTCAGTTTTATCGCAAATGCGGACACAACATATTATCACCCCCACCCATATCCATAATACTGACTGGGTGCTACGGTGTGATGGTGAAAGGAGACGTCAACCAATGCCTCCCTTTGACTACCTTCACCTAGCCGGTGACCTTGCGCCCCAGATTTGGTTATGATAGGAGGCTGTCATTGTGCTTGCCTATTTTATTCTGTATCAATTTTAAGGCCTCATAAGTTAGGTTACATTAGGAAGGTTAGGTTTATCTTCATCGCTGATTTAGTCGTTTTCGTTTTCTCCCACGTTAAATCTACAAGTTTTCTATGTTTCCAATAATTGCTAGATTTAGCTGGGTTGTAATGAGTTACCTCTATATTTGCAACGTGTATGAACTTCAGAATCAGTCAACAACTATAGAAGGTAACTCAATTAGTTTTTCGTACTGAAAATGAAACACTCGAGGTAAGTAGCATTTGCAATATGACCGAGAAATGAAATGAATCTCCATCACGGCAAAACAATGATAACTCATCCCTTCTTCCTCACGCCACCTTCCTCAGCAGATGTCTAAAAGACACACTACTTCTCAGCTTCATAAGAAGAAATGATGTCTTTTCTTCGGAGATCCGGCATGGCGCGAGGTGTTTCCCTTTAGGCCTATAATTAGGTCGTCTTATTTAGTTATTATCTATTGTGGTAGTAAGCACTTGGGGCGACTGCAAACCCGTCATCAAGTCCTCGGCCCTATTGTGGAGTGTCACCGGAGAGGCCTATCAGAGCCACCAATCAGATTTATGGCTCAAACACCTATTATGTGTTGGCTGCTGCTACAACAGGTAGTTACGGAGTAAGGACGGCGTAAATGGTAGTTGCTGTAGTTACAATGGTCGGTAAGCAGTGATAAAGGGCATGAGCTGGAGTGATTGGTGGAGAATAATTATGCTGACTTTACACAATGTACATCTCACGTTGCTTGCGGGGAATGAATAACCAGGGGATGAGGAAACAAATTATTCTATGGTGAAAGGACTTCCCTAGATCTTTGTACGGAGAGTAAAACATTAACTGCTCTTCGGGGAATGCCTGTGCTTTAGAAGTAGGACAAAACTGCTAAAACCTAATGGTAAAAAACTTGTGTCAAGTGAATAAAGATCAGTCCTCAAATATCAAGGTGGCTAGGACGTATGGCGATTCTTATTAAAAGCGGGAGCATAAACAATAAACAAAAATAAAAAGAAGTCACTTCAGGATGAAAGGGCAAAGAAACTAAATGCATTAACGTTATAGTATTAAATATGCTGCAACTTTCAAGGTCTCGCTGCCTAATAAATTTGAATTACTGTTCGATGTAAACATAAATGCAAACAAAGGCACTGAGACATGTAAACCAATGTTTTCATAAAAATGTAAAAAATGAAATAAAGCAAATTGAATAAAATTACTGTACACAGCCATGACGCTTATCATCTTTAACAGTTTGCATTTCATGGTGAGCGTATTACAAACATGCAATCGAGGTGTAACAAAATGTCGCCATTGTATTTATCATCTAATTGCTCAAATATGTTCCTGCTTTGATCCATTACAAGTGACGTAAGCATTAAAAATAGTGTACATGAAATTTCAACGTAGATTAAAAACGAACAAAAAATTTCGACTTCTCTATTTCATCAAGGCAGCGAATATCTCTCACATTCAATTCAACTGCAATATTTTCAATGACTAACGTAAACAGAACTGTATTTTCCTAGTTTGGCCTTACAGCAAACCCGGTCGTTTGCAACAGAGAGTGAATGTTATTTTTCTATTATAAAATCCAAAAACCGAAGAGGGAGCAATTTTGACTGGACTTCAGTCCAAACAGAAAATAAGTAAAATGTTTATTGTTTTTAACCAATGGAGCAGAGGGCATTTATCTTCTACAACATACTTTCTATATTCCCGTCCTCTATTTTTCCTTACATCACTTCACCTGTTTGTGCATGTATAATAATGCACACACACACATATATATGTGTGTACATGTATATGGAGGAAATAAAAATATAACAAGAAAAATATTAGTGGACCCTTTAGAACAAAAAATATAAGTTTTAACAACGCCTCTAGTTTTTTCTAGTTTTAATTTCTCTGGCATCAAAGTAGGGAGTGTATTTTACCCAGCTTGTCTACCAGTTAACAAAGTACCTCCAGAATGGACGAGTCGAAATAAATGAAACCGGATAAACACAATCAAAGGGCGACTCACTCCAGAACATTAGTTTTTGGCGTTTGCCAATGATGAGTTGACGATTCATCGCCAGCAAAATGATCTCACAATTAGAATGAATAAGTGATATTCCAACTTTTTCCAAATTAACTGGAACGTAGCACAATTTATTTGTCATCCAAATTTGGTACCAATAAAAATAATAATGGTAATAATAACAATAATAATCATGAAACTGTTTTTATGTTTGGTTTATTCAGTGATTCGTGGTCATGGCGAGGGTATGCCCTCTGGTGAGCGTTCTTGTTCACCAGTGAACTACCCATTACCAATATTTTCTGTGGCTAATCACAAGGAGAGAATGGAATTTTTTCCATGAGTATTTTCGGCGGTTACATTAAGCTTTTGCTCGTTTATTATTTTAACATCAAACAATTAAACAGAATCACCCCGGTACCGATTTGCACTGCAGTAGATTTTTAACATTTTCAACAAAATGTCCGAGACTAAAGTACCAACAAGAAGAGCTTCAAATGGCCGACGAATCGATGTCGGTAGTAGGCTTCTTTCAACAAACGCGTAAGACAGGAACCTCTATTGTAGATTACATAAGAAACGTAATTTCACTCTGATAACTTTTAAAAATCAAGAATATTTTTCTAGTAATACATAATGTTCACGAAGTAGGTTGAGAAATAAATGCGAATGAAAGAAAACAGATACTATAAAAAAATATAGTATAAGTATTTACGTAATTTTACATATTGCATACTGAACTTACAGCAATTTGTTTACCTAAACAATATTATTCATACACAAGAGCGATGGCGCACACACAAACATACGTTATGCAGATACACACGCTATATACATACATACACAAACACACACATATATATATATAATAAATATATATATATATATATATATATATATATACATATCACACATACACACACACACACACACACACACACACACACATATATATATATATATATATATATATATATATATATATATATATATATTTGTATACACACACTCACACAACCACACACACATATATATGTGTGTGTGTATGTGTGAGTGCGCGAGTGCCAATTTGTGTACGGGTGATGCTAAGTTTCTGACCAAAGAATGTGTCAATAGAAAGGTTATCTTCTTCCTTGAAGCTATTTTGGAATAAGAAATGGGAAAGCTGGTTTCTAGTTCCTGCTTCATGTTTAAAGATAAGCTTAGCTCCTGATTTCATCCTCTTTACTTTTTAGCAATGAGATACCATTGTGTACACTTCCATATTAACATGAATGTTCATTTTGAGCGCTTAGAACCTGGACTGATACAATTGAACAACTTCGCCTCCCAAAACTAGCACCCCTTGGACATATATGTCCTTCAATTGTTTTTAAACGAAAACGTTAAAAACCATCGAAATGTTGATAAGAAGAAAATCCGGCATCATTAACCGTTGCAGGTCCTGTACAAATCAAACTCAAACTATCGAAGGGAAGTTTGCATTACAAGCATGCTTGATATTGTATTTCTCATATTACAGAAAATTAATCGTGGCTGTTTACATTTTGAATCGTGAAAAATCAAAGACATAATCCGTTTCTAGGACTAAAAAGCGGTGAAATGGCACATATTTTAGGGTAACATATCGAAAGAGGGCAATGTATAAAGAAAGAGAAGAAATTATATATTTGCACAATAGTAAGAGTCACAAATAAAAGTTATCAAGATAAAAAGGTTCTTTAATTTCTAGCATCTAGCACCCTGAAGCGAAAAAAAACCCTTGCTCTGGAAGCGGAAAAAAACAACAACTCGATCTTCCTCCCACCATAGTCCCTTCTTCACCTGCCTTTTACCCTCGATAAAACCTGCATAAATCACTACACCTCATTTCCCCACCAACGACCTTTTGAAAGTTTGGCCCCCTGGCCATTCTCCTCCTCCCAGACTCTTCTATACGTTACAGGAAGCCGGTGGGAGATCGGCGGCTGCCGTGGAAAAAAACCTATTCCTCCTAACGCATATCATTCCGCTTTAAGAGTAAACTATGATGGTCGGCTGGTATAGTGGTTAGTGTCATGGTATCCAACTCAGATGTCGCGGGTTTGCGTCTCCCCAGGGGCGATGACAAATCATTGGTTCTGTATCATGATCACTTACTGCTGCAGTGTGGGGTCAGAAGTTGGAGATTGACACCAACATTCTTTGGAAGCTTGAATTTCAAGTCAATGGCCCCCTTGCGCTTGTCCCATGTGAATAGGTTTCATCTACTGAAATAATAATAATACTAATAATGATAAAATGACTTCCCTCCAGTCAAAAGTATTACATGTAAAAGGTTTATGACTGAGAAAATCTCATGAACCAGATATGTCACTCTGCGCTTTCCGTAATGTTAATAGGATGAACCAAGAACTACCAACCTCTTATACTGTCCGAGATCTTATACTTGAATGATTAAATATTTATCTTGAATTCTTCTCCACTGATAACCACAGGAATCAGTCAGGGAACCTATTAGTAAATTTTGCTCCCGATCGCGATTTCATAAGGGAAAGTAACTTGTCTGCCGTTAAAAATGTCAGGCAAAAAATCACAAAACTCCCCAGACCATTTTTTTCCGCAACAGGGTGGAAATCTACAGAAAGGTAATTTGCCTAGTCTTCTGCTTATTCCCCTTCATTTCTTTTATCATACGATTCACCTTAAAAATATTAAGTATTGACAAATATTGAATAGTCGCCCCATTTTATTTAAGTAGCAAGCAAGCAAGAGCATGCAGCTTAACATTATAGTCTCCTAAGGTGAGGTATCCAATTCTTTCACAAGTAAGTACTAAGAATGTTGGTTTGGGAATGATGTTAAATATACGGCGGTAACAATATATTAGAACTATAAAACAACATCTCATGTGCTATCTAAAAAAAGAAAAAAAAGAAAAGAAAGACTTAATCGTGTTCATTCACAAACAAGGAACAGTATACGGACGAAATCGCTTTGCTAGAATGAGAATTAATAATGAAGAGCTCCAAATTTAAAGAAGTTATCCTACGTACAATTCTGTTTCAGTGCCTTGAACTCTCTCTCTCTCTCTCTCTCTCTCTCTCTCTCTCTCTCTCTCTCTCTCTCTTAACCAATCAACGGTAATTATAATATAAGTAATTACTACTCAAAAAATAGTACATAGCTTTCGCAACTTCGTTATTATTTGAAGCAAAAAGATGACAGATTTCCGTGTTTTCACTGCTGGCAATCTTATAAAAAATAAATAAGGTGACAACAACATTAATAGAACAGGCTGAAAAACGCATGTATGACGCACTGTTATTTTTCTTAAGAAAACAAAAGATATTAAATTATCCTCAATAAACAGCGATCGAATCTCTCAACAATATAACCAAAAGAAATTATTGGGAGTTATCAGAGCAAATATTGCCTAACCTGGGAAATAAAAACGTTCACGTGATGGGTAATGCCTTTATAAATACACCCTTGGGAACCCACAGCCTTACTTCCATAAAGCTAAAAACAAGCCCAGCCATCTCTCTCGCATGTAAATTCGATGCCCACCCTCCTCTCTCTCCTTCTTCTATCGGGGACTGAGGCTTTCCATTTTTTAAATATTCCAGAAGCGGAGAACCGATATAAGTGTTGGGTAACCGACCATTAGCTGGAATTGATGCTAATACCATGGAGATGAGTTGAGAGGCTGCTACGAAGGGAGATAAAATATTGACAAGTGCTAACATGTTCCTCCGGGGGTCCGTCCACCTGAATGCGGGTCTCTCCCTCACCGGAGGTTGGAAATGGGCTTCAGAGTCGAGGCAGACTCCACTCCGTGCTCAACTAACGGTCAAAGTCAATGAGATACGCGAGATCTTTTATGATGCTTTACGCCGTGAGACATCAGTAAAATCGTGAATAATGATTTTTGTTCGATATCATTTGATTACCACTTATTTTACTGTGTGAAATCGCGCCGATTTCGTAACAGATTTGTTTTTACTGACATGATCATTTCAATAATGTTAGAAATCTATACCTTAATGCCACTTAACCTTTCCTTTCATTTATTTTCTGTACACACAAAACGCCTCTTTCAAATCATTATATGTTTAAAAAATCTTTGCAAGGAAGAGAAGTGATGTGTTTAGAAAAAAGAAAATACCAACGGAGAGATTTATGGCACACAATCAGGCCTGCTATAATCTTGACTGGAATACTTTTATTTTTCTTCCGGGAATCTTGAAAATGTTCTGCTACAGAAAATAACGATCTTCCTTTGGAAAAACACATCATCAATCATACGTATCTTAATTAGTAATATCGTATACATATGAATCAATACCACAGAAATTTTACGGAGGGGAAAGCCAGTAATCTATAAAGGTAGGTTTAGAAACGAACTTTCATGTGGGAATAAAAGAAATTACTTTGGCACAACCGAAATCATACATGCCCATGACTCTTAGTCATAGCTAAAACGGCAAAACATTTTGATCCCGCTTATTCGCTTAAAAACATTTTTTCCCTATAGGAATACGCAATGCATTAGATTTCAAGAAGCCTGTCCTCTTGTTGGAAGAAATGTGAGACTTCATTTCGTCTGACGCATCGGACATAAGCAGTGTTAATAATTAATGTTGTATGATGTTATACTAACATAAAAAGAAAAACACTAAAAATATCTATAACTATAACCTTCAGCTAACACTTCTAACTGAAGCAGCAACCGATAAAAGTAAAACTGAATTGCGCTACAACAAT
>NC_061107.1:65355174-65412674 GCF_015104395.2 Macrobrachium nipponense
AAAATAAACAGATGTTCTCAGAGAATACCCGGTGTCTTCTCGCACTGTAACGACATACAAAATCACACGAATAAGTTTACGAGTAATGATGTCGATAAAGGAATGACACCTCTAAAGGACATATCTAGTACTGCGATAGAACAGCCGACATGGCCCTCCATCAGGAAGGAATCTCCCTGGCTTTTACTGCCCGTAAAAGAATTGGCTTCAGTCGCTTTACGACGGAGCCATAGACGAGCACACTGCTGATCACGAGGCTGATGCCAAGCTGTCCATCACGGTCTCCGATACGGTATCGTGCCCACTTTGCTGACGAAGAAGCCCCAGAGAGACATCGGCTGATGCTGAAGATTCCATATGACTATTTTATGGCGTTGCAAGGACTGCCAACGTCTGTAACTGTTGTTTTTGAGCTGATTCTTGAGCGGCTTTGAAGAGGTCGTAGATGTTTTTGCTAGTTAACGAGGAGCATAGCAAGACTTTTTAGTATCGAACAGTTAGATATTTAGATTCATAAAAATTTCAAGTCAGATTTGTGTTACTTTCTTGACACCAAAGTTTTTCATAATTGATTCTATGCAGTAATTGTGGAAACACATTTCTCGCTGACCTAAGTTTGTTATCAGTCGTCGATGTCAAATATACTTTAGGCAAAGAAACATGAAAAATTGAACTGAAATGATGGGACCCTCCCTACCAGTGGAATTTGGTCGCCTGACCATAAACCCGGATAAAAGAAGAAGGGTGAAAATTCCCAAGCTTTGTTGAAACTGCATTAAACTCACCGTGCTGGTACTGCCTACATTAGGTCACAAATTTAACCAGTTGGACAATAGGATGTGTAACAAGCTGAGATTACAGGGAAATTTTGGGTGTTTTTGATACGGTATTTATTTATAATACGTAATGACATTAACAGGGAGTATGTTAATGAGAACACATCGTCACAACAATTATCAATATTTCGAAGTAAACAAAATGGTAGTGATGATCAAAATGACATTTAAAAAGTAGAAACTTCCACCGCCCACCTCACGTGGCAGCAAACCTCGAAAATGAATTAATATCAATCATGCAGTGCTCGACACACTTGTCTGGAAATGATTAACATCTGACATTAGGCAATCTTAGCTGTCAATCATAAAGGGCCCACGAGACTTTCCAATGATATAAGACGATTTATATGAAGCTATTACAGCCTCTTCACAGTTTACGCTAATCGTATACATAAAGTTGAAATGAGAAAGCTTGTAATGAAAAAATCCTTTGTCAAATGATGTAAAACTTCTATTATCCCTTTGCTCCTGCCCTACTGCTTGACTAAAGTTCCTAGAAGAAGTTGAAATAAATTTATTTTGCTTTCACGTGTAGAGGACAAGACTGTATTTCTCGGAAGCAGTGCCAAAAAGAATATATATTTCCAGGATTTTCCTTGTCGCTTTCCTCATCGAAATCAAGTCATAACGTCAGTAAAGAACCCAACTGAAGTCATTATTTACGCTAATGTGAAAGAGAACCCATCCAGGACGATAACCCATAGAATAAAGGCGGTATACTTCACAACCATCGGCATTCCAGCGCGATATAACAACTCCATTCATGGGATGATAATTAGAGGGAGGAAGAGGGAAGACCCAAAGAAGAAGGAGGGAAAGGGTAGGAGGAGTGGAAGTGGAAGGGGAAGGGGAAGGGGAAGGGATGGGGGGTGGAAGAAAGATGCTGAAGGACCTGATGAATGGCGGTAGCCTACACGTTTCTAAGAACCATCCAATTCCATCGTCATAACGACAACAGGAGGAATAAAAAGAAGGACGCATTTACATTTATGCTAATGAAGGCTGTTATGAGTCATTCCTAAAACATGTCCTTCCCAATTCAAAACCCTAACGTATCTTTATTGTTTCACCCTGTTTTTACGGTAATTCCGTAACTAATATTATCTTTATTTATTCCATCTCTCCCATTACAGATATCTTTGCGTGATTTGCATTTTCAAAACATCATTAGGCGGGAGCTGATTTTACGTCGTGGGTTCCTTGTGGTCTTCCTCTCGCTAATCAGTCCGCGTTATCACCGCTCTATCATCAAGTTCTTGGAAAGTATAGTCAGCTTTTATTGTATCTCTTGTCTTTAAATAATAAATACATACTTCAAAAGTCCTACCGACAATTATCAGCGTGATTAATACCTTTGATGAAGGTCTTAAATTCCCTTTCCGTTCTTTATCCAAACTCACAAAATGTTTTGAAAAACAAATCAATGAAGTTGCAACATACATTCTTTGTCAAATAATTCAAATCTGGACCTGAAGAGACGACTTACATAATAAGTCAAGCAATGTTTAGGGTATAATTATGACTCTTGAGTTTTGTACCGTCCTGAAGGTAAAACGCTGGGATGATGACAGTACGAGAGACATTTTCTACAAAGTAATGGGAACTCCTGTGACAAAGATTTCAGGTCCAAGGTTTAATTTCCTTTAAAATTCGAGGTTTTTTTATTCATGACTGCAGAACTGACTCGAATGAAGGAAATCTTATATTGCAGAAGCAGCGATATTATTAGTAGAAATTATAACTTGAATCTCTTCAAGAATAGACGCAATAATTAAAGATCATTGTTCGATTAGCTTCTTATTATTAGGTTCCTCAGACTGAACAGCCGATAATAGTCCTACCAGCAACACTGATTAGCGGAGACTCCAAACTACATCTCAACGAACCAAGCGTAATAAGATCACGCTCTTACTGGAGAACAAAATGGAGCTGTCCCACTTCACGTGATATCTCTATTTTTTCTAATAACACTTGCCCATGCGTTTCAGGGTCAACTTACTGTAAAGAAAAAGTCTAGACCAAAGAATATTCAAGTAAATACATAATATATAGATTCCTGTATATATACACACATTGGACATATATACACACACATACATAGATAATATATATATATATATATATATATATATATATACACACAACACACACACACACCTATATATATATATATATATATATATATATATATATATATATATGTGTGTGTGTGTGTGTGTGTGTGTGTGTGTGTGTGTGTGTATTTATCTCGAAACGGCTTACGCCAGACATATGTATATATACGTATATATATATATATATATATATATAGATATATATATATATATATATAATATATATATATATATATATGTCTGTGCGTATGCATGTTCTGTGATTGTCGTTTCGAGATAGATTCATAGCAAAACCATCAAAATCCTTCACTAAAAGTTATTGTGATGCAGACTCTCTTCATGAACATTAATCAGGGAAGATGTTCATAAAAGGGGAGACTTAGTAAGGGTCAGGAGCTTTATTCTCGAGAGGACAAATAACTTCTACCCTTAATCAAGCAAGGTCACACAGATGGTAAAAAGTTATAATTTTCACCTCTTTGCGAAATATGTTTTTCTTTATTCTATATTTATAACAGCGTCTCTAAAAACTCTGCTTCGACTTTTTAATATGAATGGCCATCGAATGTAATTGGATACTAATAGCAATTCCGAAAAAACCCAATTTTTAACCACTATTCACTGATTCCTCCTACCCACCCGCGCGCTCAGATATTGTCAATGACTCAGTGGTAATTCGGACGACTTCCTTCAATTTCTGGTAATCTCACTGAGGTCTGTCATTGTCACCGAACAGATTCGGCTACCAAAGCGTTCTTTCAAATTCTCAAGTACCCGCGAAGTCACTTTTTATGATATTCAACGAGCACCAAATCAGAAACGATAATTACTCCTATTAGTGGCTGTCGGCTGGACAAATGAAATTAGCAAATTGCATGTCCAGAATAAAGGAATGACGCAGTCTCTCTAATATATGTAATCAGATATATTTAGCGACAAAACTCTATTTCAGAGATAACCAATTATAATTAACGAATTCTCAAGACAGCATTATCTCAGAAGTAGAGAACAGTTTTTTTTTCTCTCTTTTTTTAAGAATGATGTTCCAGAAAACTTTATTATGTAGAATGTCTATTCATGCAGAACGATAGCCGGTGCAACTGTCTCTTCAAAGGTAACATTACGTAACAGGAGTTCAGGAGCCCAGTGGCGACACTAACTGTCGGTCCATGGTTACTTGGGCACGAGAACCACGAAACCATCACGGTCGTTAGGCTCGTTAGGCAGGCTAATTAGGAAGTTCATAATAAGACAGTAGTACAGCTCCGCGAGGAAACCCGCAAAGATAGAAGAGCACCAGGAATCCAGCCTCGGAACATACAAATTATGTATCATACGGAAACGCGTCATTTTCAGCTTGGTAAGATGTAATGAGAGTACAGAGGAAATACAATGTCACACAGGATGTTAAGTCTTGTGGAGCGAGAGAAATTATGTTCTAATGACTCACTTCTGTGTGACTGTAATGACTCACTTCGGTAACTTACATATTGACTCATTTCGGGCGGGGTGCGTGGATGACCTCTATCTAATACATTTAAGTCATCTATCTATGGTTGTAAATAGCCAATAGAGACAGTAATATGCTATTAAAAAACAAAACAAACTCCAGAATCTATCATTACCCATAAGCTTGAGTGTTTCAACCGCTTGATGTTTTTAAATATAACTCAGAGTTTAATATTCTTACCATGCCATTTGAAAAAAAAACACAACCATGAGTTATGATAAATTGTGCCAGAAATGAAAATATGTCTAACTTATTCCTACTCACATAGGTGTATATCACATAATAAATGAACAAATTCACCTAGAAATTCAAATACCTGGGTATATTCAAAGCAAACCGCAGTTGAATACTTGCACTCATATTCTCTTTCATATCAGATCACTTTCTTTGAAACATTATTACATGAACACAGTCATGCAAATGCGACGAAACAAAAATCCAAATGCGTTAAATGCATATGCAATAAAGCCATGGATGCCACAAACAACCATTTCCTGTTTACTATCTCTTAAATAAGGGCTGTGTTACATCAACATTTTCCGAATAGCTAATGTGTTGTTCAGAACTTAACCTCTTTCTTGTAACGTTATATGTACGTACAAAAATTAGTAATTAAATTTGTATCATTATTATTGCAACAACAGTCAACAATTTAATGACCCAGTAATTCCATTTCGTAACTCTTAATTACTGCAATCTTTATTTGTAGGCAGAGAAGTTAAGCTCGTCCTAAAGACTGGACTTGCAAAATGAATCAGCGATTTCAAGCACTGTCTTATATTGCGTCACTTCCCATCTATCCTGTTATCATATGAAATGGAAATCAAAGAAAAGGCTGCAATCAACGCTCCCTCTCACAAAGAGAGTAAAGAGTAAAGAGCATGAAGGATATTTAATCAAACGGAAAAAACTAGCAAGTCGTTACCTCACAGACTGAAAGATGTGTCCATTAAAATATTCATATTTCAATTGGTGATATACTTTCGACATGAGAACAGCGTTACCGTACTACTTTCATAATGATTTAATTCATCAGATAGATGTAAGAATGCCAAAGGAAAACAACAATGCCAGCCGGATAAAAAAAATAAACAAATAAAAAATAAAAAGTTCCATGATTTACAATATCATGTCATGTGACTTCAATCAACAAGTAAGGAAAATCATCCGGAACAATTGGTCGATAATCCCTGTAACCTACGAATCCGAAGACGAAATCTCGGGCGAAATCATCAGAGTCAGCCGCCTGTCGCGACACCCGTAAGGGGGCAATAACGATCAAAATCTACGCAAACAGATGACGTCCCCAAAGAATGTTCCGAACGGAGTAATCTCGAAGCTGAAACAAGATAAGCTTCAAGCTCATGAAACATTGCTCTCAAAGGCGCGATGAAACATTTCCCCAAGTTCCTATAAAACGATGAGAAAAGATGGCTAGCCCGTATTTCAGCAGGGCTCATGCAAGTGCCACTATAAACAAAGATTACTACACTTCCTATTACGCGTTCCGACTTCAAATTGCCCGCAATATACCTCGTGAACACATTACGACTTATCTGCTATGAGCGTTTAAGGCACCCACCCCCATTTGCTGCGTTTTTCGTAACAGAGGTTGTATGTATAATCAGAAAAGTACTACCGAGTCAGTAAACGGGAGCGTACGTACGTACATAATAAAACGAAGACTCCAATTTTCATAAAATGCACGATGTAAATAGATATTAGGAAAATGAACTTTACGAATGATATCAAGAATGTTAATATTAATTACTTCAATTACGGAGAAAAAGCAGCATTTTATGTACTGATATTTATAAATTATAACCTTTTACTAAATAATTATGGTATAAACACATCAGCTACGCGTTACTAAAGCATACTTAGAAAATTTAAGTAGTTTTTCTTATCCGACATTGAAGTTATTGTAAAAATAACATGGAATTCGACTTTTCATTTCTTTTCTAATCAAACGCATCAAATATCAGCTATTACTGTATAATTATATTTGGAAATCAGGGGAAAGTTACAAATTTAGGTAATATTACAATTTCGGCATTGTACAACACATCCAATCGTCTAAGGACTGTTTCTAATCATAAATCTATCACTTGCACAGAAACATTTGTAAGAATTGTTTGGTTATACAGTAATAACAAAACAGTGAGTATAATAGTAAACAGAAAAAGCATAATAAGAAATATTATCGTCATGATGATAAATGCAAAATTCCAGATGTCATAAAAAGATGCAGCAAACATCGTCGAAACACGGAGGAGTTTAAAAAATCCAATCATCCAGTCAAAGAAAATTAAGGTTTCATAATCGAGAACATATGTCAAATTCAATTTTAGACCTTATTATTAATGACCTGCAGCTCATTCACTGTATCATAGGAAGCGATATGACATCATATCACTTTAAACAAAACAAAGCTGCACATTACATAGCAGCCAAAAGCTAGAGAAGCAGACATTCACAAACTCAGGATAAAGAAATGGCATGAGCTTAAAACGAACGAACATTTTATAAATAAACAAACAAACAAGTAAAACATGTCTTGGAGTTGAGTACAGCCCAACCTGAACTTGGACAAAAAAGCTCGTAAAGAAGAACGGACGGACGGAGGCCTAAGAGGCCAGAATGCCAACCTCATTCCGATAGAAACGTATAATTGGAGTTGTATCCGACCAGCGAGCGGTTCGTTTTAATCGCGCGATCGGTGCATCTGCATATGGTATGCTGGAATGCCGTTGCTGATATGATTGCTTTAGATGCAGTGATAAGCGCTTAAACCCAATCATTCTTCTGAGAGGTTCTCGCCCGGGATACTCTATATCGAATGCCGGCACTTCCATGAAGTAGCACAGCTTTTCCACTGCTATACCAAACATGCCCAGGTATATGTTTATATCTGTTTTTTTTTTTTTTTTTTTTTTTTGAGAGATTCCCTTTTGTGCTGCATTTCTTATCAATACTATCTTCAAAAACTAAAAGATACTCATAGTAGCATGAGTCTACCAATGGAGAAACGCGGCCATCTGTCCCTTCTTTTCCAGTTTGCGCCACGGCCAGCTATGAATGAACTAGAGAGATTAACCAAAAATGTATTCAATCATAAACGAACGATGATTTGCATCTCTGCATATCACGATGAATGAAAATAGTATTGGAGAAACAAATCCACAGTTATGTAAATGTATTTATATTAATTTTAAATATACAAGGATAGCTTTCGGGAATTTGTACGGTTCCCCTTTTCAGGCCGGACAGATTCCCGCAAGCAATCCTTGTATTTTTAAAGTTAATATATATATATATTTACATGACTGTGGATTTGTTTCGCCAATACTATCTCCATTAATCGTTATATGCAGAGATGCATATCATCGTTCGTTTATGATTGAATACCTTTTTGGTTAATCTTTAGTTCTTTCATAGCTGGTCGTGGCGCATCGGACTGATAATTGGGCGAGCCGAGTTCGAATCGCAAACTGGAAAAGAAGGGACAGATAGGCGAGTTCCTACTGTTGACCTAAGCAGTGAATTAGGCGCCTGTTTCTTAGACGATTGATGGGGGTCGTAGCTAGGTTGGAGAGAGGGTGAAAAGACAGAGAAGAGCCATAAGTGTGAGTGTGTTCATTGCGCCTTCAAAATGTAGTATGCCATCAAAACCAGAAGTAGACCTCACTCTATGGGGTGGAATAACTCATAAGATATATATATATATATATATATATATATATATATATATATATATATATATATATATATATATATATATATATATATATATATATAGTTAATCCACGAAGGAAAGAGAAACGATGGATTTCTCCAGGCCTTTCGAATGGTTGTCCTTGACTTAGTAAGGGACAAGATGTTAAAAGGCCTTGCATTGTTTCTCTTTCCTTCGTGGATTTTGTCTTTATTTTTATATTCATCACGCTCCATATTTTCATATTTTCGCGATTCAGTAATACACACAAGCGCGCGCACACACACACACACTCACACGTATAAATAAATATATATATATATATATATATATATATATATATATATATATATATATATATATATGTGTGTGTGTGTGTCTGTGTGTGTGTGTGTGTGTATTTAAAGCCTTTACGGGTCATATGTAACAAGGCTGGAAAATAAAATAAAACTGATCGCAATAGATAATAATCGAACAAAATTGACGTCGTTTCGAAACCGTTTCATTGATAAATGGAATGAGACCTTTAGTTTCCATCTATACCTAAATGCAGAGCGCTCATCTTGGTGTCTAGTTTTCGGAATTATTACTTCTAATACACATAGAAGTATAATTTTTATAATTGTCTAACACGGATTCTTAGTAAATGAAATACAAATCGCACCTAACGGAAAAAAAATCTGAAATTATCAAAAGACATGCAAATATTTTTCAACTCTGATCAGCAATTTGAGCCAAACTACTCTTTTCTACCATACGTATAGCCAAGGCTAACGTCCCTTTGCATCTGTGCCGAAAACGCAACCAATTTGTAGGTTAAATAAAATCAATATGATAGGCTTTATCTCTTTCTGGCTCCAAAAACCTGAAAGAGATCAAGACCAAGATCCACCCATGTGCAATCCCTAAAATCTGGTTACCAAGTATCACATCCAACTCCGAGCCCTTATAAAGAATTCGTTGATTGGTTATACATTACTTTGCTGCATCTTACCCAATTAACACAACTGTTCACTAAAGAACAAGAGCGCAGGAGGTGGTAAGATTTATAGCAGACGCAAAAACTCACAAAACTTTCATACCTTGTAGTCCTAGGTATATATTCGCAAATGGCACTGTCTCTATATATGGGATACGCGCGCGCGCACACACATAAACACACACACACACACACACACACACATATATATATATATATATATATATATATATATATATATATATATATATATATATATGTGAAATCTAACGCATTGGTATGAATATTGGTTCTACTAAAATTAACATCTTCCTCAAAGAAATAAACACTTTGTAAATGATTAGAAGAATATGGACTCAATAGCAGATTTTTTTTCGTTAAGACCACGACCGCTGTAACCCTTCCTTCGTGAAGAACATTTGCCAAAATGAATATGCGGAAAAAAGAGCATCTTTGGATTTGTAAGTCTACTGAATAGTTAGATTATTGCTGGCAACGGGGAACTATTGCGATGACTTCGTTGTATTCCCAACTGCTGCTTTACATACTTATGGTTAGTGGCTTCTGTCATGACTAAGTTCTACTTCATGTTGCACTTCAGAAGAACAAATTGAATTATGTTGTTCCGAAAGTGCAGAGTCTTACCCTTATGATGTTTTGTCGAACTGTCTGCTGAATATGTATATAAAAGAGAGAGAGAGAGAGAGAGAGAGAGAGAGAGAGAGAGAGAGAGAGATAGCCTCCTAATGGAAGAAGTTGATTGAGAATTCATTGATTGAAAATGAATAAACTGGTTCTTCACATCAGGCTCGGCCTTGCCTTCAGACTTATACAACGATGAAAAATAGAATGAAATGTGGAACATTTAATTTCAACATGTAAGCTATAGAGAGCTAATCAAATGAAAATGCTCTGAAATATGAACACACACACACGCACACACACACACACGGGGGGAGAGAGAGAGAGAGAGAGAGAGAGAGAGAGAGAGAGAGAGAGAGAGAGAGAGAGTCACATTGCTTTAGAACAAATAAGTATTTAGATTTGACGCTGCCACATTCTATACGTTTTCTACACTTTCTTAGTGACTACTATCTCCCTCCTTCATTCCTATACCTAAAGCTTTTCTACTTTTCATCCTCCTTTGTCTGTGGATTTTTTTTTTACATCTACTTATCAAAAGGATTTGAATGCGTTTTCCATAAAGACGTCTCAATATCTGCCTGCACTGGGGTCCTTGTAGGCCATAATAAAACCAGCTTATCGGGCACTTTAACTTTAATGGGCCTTTACCCTATTGTTCACAAATAGGGAATGCCAGCAAAGTCTCATAATAAACTTGTACGCTTCTATTGGGACGAGGCGAATATAACCGCTGTTTGTAAAGACCAAGTAAAAAAAAAAAAAAGTTTCATTATATAACAAACCCAACTGCTTGTCGGCCGGAGCACCCAGAGAGCGCGGCTATACCATGGTTTTATTTAATCAAACGAAAGATATTAAAAGTGCATATCTCGAGAGAGCTTGTGGGAGTCGCGCTCATCTCGTAAAATGTAAATATCTTTTGGGAGATCGTCAGGGCAGAGCATAAAAGGAACAAAATATTCCTACTGTAATGAACGCGGACCTTTTCAAACAATCCGCTTAATTTGCATATTAAAGACACTCCCCTCTAAAAATAAAACAGGAATAGGAAGCCGAGAAAGTCCGTCCTCTCTAAACACACAAAGATGCTCGCTCTTATGGAGACATGCGATGACATCTGCAAAACAAAGGAGGCTGAACGAAGATCTTCGAAAAATGCTACACTGTCTGATTCAAGGGATTTATGTTTGTGAAAAGCACATTTTTCGTATATAAAAAAGACTGACTGTAAAGGAGTACAATTAAGTGAGGGGAAATTCGTGCTTCGAATAATACAATTTTTTTCCTTCTTTTTCCAAAGGAATGTTAATACCCCAGTGGTCTTTCCGTTTTGTAATTTGCGAGACACTGGCGCATAAATCTTTAGACGTCCGCTTTTATTGACCGGGGACAAATGCGTTGTACACGGATAAAAAACGGTGGAAAACTGGTTTCAGTTTTACAGGAGATGAATATCATCGCAAGCCATTTTTTATTTTTACTTACAGTTTCAGCCAGGGGGCTTTACACACACGCACACACACACACACACACACACACACACACACACACATATATATATATATATATATATATATATATATATATATATATATATATATGTGTGTGTGTATGTGTGTGTGTGTGTGTGTGTGTGCGTGTGTGTGTGTGTATAGAATCTACTGGTCATTTCTACTAGATACATATGTAATTGTAATAGCCACACTGTCCTCTTTAACTTCTCGAATTCTCTGCGCTTTTTTTGGATACGCTTGTCACTACAAACCTTGAGATCCAAGTTCAAAGAATATGATGAAACTTATGATGTCTGGTAGCGGGAAACTAACCCGCAAGACCTTAATCACGACGAGGCCAAGTTGCCGACCTCGTCTGATTATGGTATTACTTGGATCTTAGGGCTTTGTAGGACAAGTGTACCCAAAAAAGCACGAAGAATTCGAGAAGAGGGTATCGTTGCTATTACAATTACGCACACACAAACACACATATACATACACACACACACACATATATATATATATATATATATATATATATACATGCTTAAAAAATCACAGTAGATGCACGTGACTTCATAAATAAGCGAATCCCACAGGAAAATGATAGTCAGAAATCCAAGCGCTTTCGTCTTTACTCAGACATTGTCAAGGAGCTAATGAAGTACAATTGGAGAGAAAGGTCTCAGGTACAAAACAAGATCAAGAATACCAGATGGTTAATTGTCAAAAGGGTACAAATTAAAAGAGATAATCCAGGATTATCGGATATCACACGGTCACAAACTTAAACAGATTTGACCCTAACCGAAATTACAAAGTATCTTTACAGTCCAAAACATTTAAAAACTGAATATATTAATTTTGTTGCTTAGGAGGAATTAGAACGTCATGACATTCCCTTGAGTGTAGCAAACCTCATTAACCTCATAAAGTTAAGTATCAAAGATAGTAAATTTTGTTTCAATGGGGAATTTCTTGTACACAAGTTTGGCATGGCTATTGGGTAATCCCTTATCTCCTGTCCTTAGCAATATTTACATGGAATTATTTGAGACAAAACTCTTACCAAGAATTTTGCCCCAAAAAGTTATTTGGTTTAGATATGTGGATGACATCTTCTGTATTTGACCAGTTCACGAAAATCTCCAGGAATTCCTTAATAATCTCAATAATTTAGTCCCTTCTATAAAATTTACTGTAGAGGAAGAAAGAAATTGTAATTTGAATTTTCTTAATGTAACTGTCCATAGAAATGATAGAAATTTCACCTTTTCAGTGTTTCGAAAATCAACTAATATTGCCTCTTTTGTTCATTACTACTCCAATCACCATCAATATGTTAAATTCTCTGTTTTTTCTGGGATGTTTCTAAGGGCTTTACGTGTCTGTAGCCAGCAGTTTATTGATGCTGAAATTAAAACTATTTATGATATTGCATTGAAACTTAAATACCCAAGGACTTTTCTAGATGTGGCCTGGAAGAGAACTAGAAAAAGTCTTGGTTTATCTAAACTTGATGCTTTCATAATGAAAAAAGTTGTAGATAAATATAAGCAACAAAATTAATATATTCAGTTTTTACATGTTTTGGACTCTAAAGATACTTTGTAATTTCGGTTAGGGTCAAATCTGTTTAAGTTTGTGACCGTGTGATATCCGATAATCCTGGATTATCTCTTTTAATTTGTACCCTTTTGACAATTAACCATCTGGTATTCTTGATCTTGTTTTGTACCTGAGACCTTTCTCTCCAATTGTACTTCATTAGCTCCTTGACAATGTCTGAGTAAAGATGAAAGCGCTTGGATTTCTGACAATCATTTTCCTGTGGGATTCGCTTATATATATATATATATATATATATATACTATATATATATATATATATATATATATGATATATATATATATTTGTACATATGTATGATATATATATATATAATAATTATAGACATATATAGATATATATATATATATTTGTCATATGTATATGTGTGTGTATATATATATATATATATATATATATATATATATATATATATAGTATATATATACATACTATATATATATATATATATATATATATATATATATATATATATATATATATAAATAAATATATATATGTGTGTGTGTGTCTGTGTGTGCGTAATTGTAATAGCAACAATGCTCTCTTCTCGAATTCTTCGTGCTTTTTTGGGTACGCTTGTCCTACAAAGCCTAAGATTCAAGTAATACCATAATCAGACGAGGCCAAGTTGCCGACCGGCAACGTGGTGGCCTCATCGTAATTAAGGTCTTGCAAGGTTAGTTTCCCGCTACCAGACATCATAAGTTTCATCATATTCTTTGAACTTGGATCTTAAGGTTTGTAGTGACAAGCGTATCCAAAAAATGTGCGGAGAATTCGAGAAGTTAAAGAGGACAGCATGGCTATATATATATATATATATATATATATGATATATATATATATATATATATTATATATATATATATATATATATATATATACAAATAGCCCAGGCAGAGAGCTTTCTTAATGGATCGTTCTTTTCCATCTGTCTATCCGCCTGTGGTGTTTGCGCACGGTAACACTGCGTCCCGGAGTTTGAATAATAATCCTATTTCGAAAATGAACGGTGTAATTCGCATTCAGTAAATTATTAAAACACTTTTCAGTTGCAAATATACATCCAGACCTCCTTTTTTTTTCCTAAAACGTATACGTAGCGTAACTATTTAAAGCCCGGGAAAGCCCGAGTCGCAGTGTTACCATGCGAAAACACTACAGGCGGATGGCCAGATGGAAAAAACAGAGTACAGTTGAATTTAGCCTTATTGCAAAATGTTTTGCCCCTGTTCTTCTTAATCTGGTGATGAGTTGAAAGACTAACATCTGCGGCAATTCACTTAATAATAGGAGAGAAGCAAAAAGGCGTAACAGAGTATAGTCTAAATATCTTTTATTAAAAAAAGACGATTATTCTCATACAATATTAATGAATAAGTTTAAATTAGAACCTGGGGATTGCTTAAGTTTTTTTTATGAAATGGACAGTGAAGTAATTTTCATTATATAGTAATACCTATCATAAAAAGCCAGGACATTGGCGTAGGCCTACAGCAAATTGTCTGTATCAAATGGAAATATTGTTTCAAATTTTTATTTTATGATTTGGACTCATAACGACCTTCAAAATAGCGCTGAAGGGTCTAACAATGAAATGAATTAGGCCTATATATAATCTATTCATATTCTGATCAAAGTGGCCGAGATCCTTCCCAAGTGAAATCCAGCGACAAACTGTCAAGAGGTCGTTGCTTACCTGTCCACACCTGCAATTACCTGTCAATTGGTCAGAACATCTTTATGTAATTCCATCAGTTCAATCGTATAACAAAAGTTTCGATTAGCTGGCAGAAGAAATGACTGATAAACCTGGTAATGAATACTCGGACTAAAGCTACTAAATTTTATGATAGCGGATGGGTGTGTTGAAGAGCGAGAGAGAGAGAGAGAAGAGAGAGAGAGAGAGAGAGAGAGAGAGAATTTATCAGTTGTCATTCAAGAGTTTTCTAGGGCAACGCCGGGTTGATCAGCTAGTACGCGCGCGCGCACACACACACAGACACACACACACACATATATATATATATATTATATATATATATATATATATATATATTATATATATATATCTCAAGTAAAATGCATCATATAATATATGATACATATATTTATCTTCAGGTGCTAGTCATATTTTTGTTACAAAAAATAACTTCGTGGGAATCAAATTTCTTAGTCCACACTGATGTAATTCACTGCATTTGATAATGATGAAATCTGAAATCACTTTACTGTTATCATTTTTAGTTGTTGATTTGTAATTTTTATCTGTGAACCCCCCTATTCTGTTCATTATCACCATTAAATACCTTTATATTCTCTTAATTAATAAATGTTGTGACAGAATTTAAAGGAAAATGGTTATTCTCATACAAAAACATACTTCGTGTCGAGCGGACTTCATACATGCAAATATATACATATATATATATATATATATATATATAATATATACCTATATATATATATATATATATATATATAGTATAATGAAATATTATAATTGGCACAATGCCCTCATAACTTCTCAAATTCTCTGCTCGTTTTTGAATATGCTTGTCACTACAAAGCTTTGAGCTCCATCTTTTATCCTTTTCGTGGTCAGGTCGGTAAGGTGACCTTGTTGTGATTAATGGTATCGCGGGTCCGTTTCCCGCTACAAGACATCATGATTTCTTCAAATTTCTTTGACATTGCAGCTCAAAGCTTTGTAAAGACAAGCGTATCCAATAAAGAGCAAAGAATTTGAGAAGTTAAGAGGGCATTGTGGCTATTACAATCACATATATATATATATATATATATATATATATATATATATATATATATATATATATATATATATATATATATATATAGTATATATATATATACTATATATATATATATATATATATATATATATATATATATATTATATATATATATATATATATTATATATATATATATATTATATTATAATATATATATATATATATATCTCATGGTCATAATATATATTTATATATATTATAAATAGATATATGTATATATATATATATATATATAGTATATATATATATATATATATATATATATATATACCATGGCCATAATAATTACTTACATATAAAGACCAAGCAACGCTGCGCCAGACAAAAGGTGCAAATTGCGAACTCCTCGTCACCAGCACGAACCTTGACAGTCTCCAGGGCAAAACACACTAACCTGCAAATGAATAAAATGGGAGAATTAGCAATGACGTAATAAACATTTTACTGCGTTGTATTAGATTGCCAAATAGCCAACGCTAATTGTGCAAATGCTTTCCATGAGATGACCTAATTAACGTAAATGCAAAATTTACTGGTAATGGCAGGCATCACATTACCCTATATGAATGCATTACCGAATTAGAGGAAATCCGTGCAATAACGAAATATGTAATGCCAGCTTTAGGTCCCAGGTTAAATCTTCTCAGCCTCATCAATAAGATAATAGTAACTTTTCCCTTTACTCTTTTCAGATGCTGACATGGTCATAAAATATTTCTATATTTGAATATCTGCGTAAGTTTTTATAATACTAACAATAAAAACTACAGGAGATTATATTAAAACATCCTTAACTCTGCATACGTGGTAATGAATTAGAAAGATATTTGGCAACGCTCTGTTAACAAACAGTTTGCTATTAGTCTTTAAGTAATGCGAAAATGAATGAAAAGGTCAGACTGGTATTTCGAGAACACTACTTTTTCTCCTCTAACCTTCAGCTATATACTCTGCCCATTTAAAATGGAAGCTGAATCGAATACAGGCACCGGTTCGAAATTAAAATTGAACTAAATAATTTTGTTATTAATCAGCAATGAATAAAAGGCAATAACAGAAAATCGTATTCATAACAAATTCTTATTTTTCCAGTGAAGGTTAAAAAGCCTAGGCATTATCGCCTCAGTAGAGGAAAATAAATTTATCAGTGATGTTTTTTTTTCTCGTTGGGATTTTTGGGCCAGATTTGGACATTCAAGCTACTCTTTTCTGTTCACAGTCAAGGCTTGATAAGGGCATTCTATACTGCTACAATTTAAACATTGGCACATTATCTTTCAGCATGTATATATATATATCTACGTGTCCAAAAAGACGTTAATTTTCCAAGTTGCACACGATATCAGTAAAATAAATGCGCGCAACGTCATTTACCTTAGCTTGCAATCCTAAAAGGCACAGATATTGCTTGTTTAGCTTTCATGACTTTTTCATTTTAAATTGAGAGAGAGAGAGAGAGAGAGAGAGAGAGAGAGAGAGAGAGAGAGAGAGAGATAATTAATGCATTTCATGAGCAATAAAATAGTCATAAAACCTTATATTCCTTTGATATGTGCAATGGAAGCAGATTATTTTCTTTCAGTCATAGCCAGGAATTCGCGTCATTAAATATCCGCTCAAGAACATATGATAAGATAGCATCCTAGATCTCCGATTCTTACGGGAAGCTTTACTGGCCTGGCTTCCAAGCGGCATAGGGGTGCGGTTGTTTCACATCAATAGATTGATATATATATATATATATATATATATATAATATATATATATATATATATATATATATATATACAAATATATATATGTGTGTGTATACTGGATTAAAATGATCAGCGTTATGACTGGGAAATAGTAATGAGAACACTTTCTTTAGATGAATTTTCTTCTTAACTGAAGAATTCCCTTCAGTTCAGCCCTTCTAAAATCGGAACAAATCTCTTTATTGCAGTTGAAAGTTCAAGACAAATACATAATTTATGGCCCAACGTAAACAAAAAACAATGCTTTTTCTGACGATGACCATCAGCAAGAAGAATGTAAATTTTTGTAGAAAATGACTATTCAGCTAGTTGAATTGTGGCTCCTTGATATTTCGTTATTCACCACTACGCTTCCCGACTCCTTTTCATTGTATCAAATTATGTTAACCAACGAATGTTGCATAAGAAGTATTAATATATATCACCATACTGCTGCAGTTGTATCATGGAAAGAAAGAGTTACATCCTGAGTAGAAAACGCCGCCAGAAGAACCTACCAATTTCGCAAACAGTCTCCTTATTGGGCTACTCATAATTCCTTGGCCAAATGAATATCCCCCAACGTTTCGTACAAAATCATTATATACAACTAAGCAGAGAAATATTTTACATGTAAAATGGCATGACTTGAGGTTTCTTTGCAACAATATTAATTGCAAGGGCACTGAATCCTACAAAACGTTAAAGAAAATCCGTTTGTATCTTTTTGATAGGTCATGTACAGCAAAAATAGAGAGTAATAGAAAGGCTTCGATCCAGCAATAAATGTATCCCTCACATTCTTTGCTCGTATCATATTCATATGGTTATCTTTGATTCCCCTGTGAGATCATAACACTATTCTTATTAACCCTGAATAGGAGATGGTACACCACTATCCATATTTCATTAACATATTCTTTCTTGCTCTCTCTCTCTCTCTCCCTCTCTCTCTCACTCTCTCTCTCTCTCTCTCTCTCTCCATTACAAGATTGTAGTGAGTGTGTACGTGCGTAGAGGCAGCATATCCAAAGCCATAGCGTGTCTTAGCCTTGGGCGCCCTCTGAGAGAGAGCTCTAATGTCTTCATCTTAACCCACAACCAACACCCACCAACACCAGTTTTTACTCCGCTGTTGCAGGTGGTGGTTGCAACTCGCTTTTTCTGCCGCTGCATGGTGGTCTGGTTGCTTGTGTTGGTGGTAGTGGTGGTGGTTGAATCTAGGGGAGGGTATACATACCCCGGGGATTCCTGTGGTCATGGCCCTCTCCTCCGGGGGTGCCAGAGGTGGGATGGCGGCCGGGTATGAGGAGGGTACGCTATTTGATGACCAGGGTTATTTGGCGGTGGCGGCGGCGGCGGCGGCTCCGGCGATGCCCGGGCTATCTTGTGGTGGTGGTAGTGGTGCCCTGAAGATGATGATGATGATGATGATGCACCTTGCAAATGGTGGCCGTTGCAACAACAGCCTTTTTCGAATGCTGTCTTAGCATCCTCAAACATGTGGCTTCTCGCGGGCTTCGGTTCGGCTGGTTAGTCATTTAATTTGCTGATTATGCAACAACGATCGAACGTTTTCATCTTTCGGGTTCAGTCGACGTTCTGCAGCGCTTTGTTAAGGAAGCTCTGCTGTACCTTGAAACACCCATTCTGATATTAAATGATTGACAGCGGGATACAATTACATCCTATTAAATCGATTTCAACAGCTATCACGCGCTACGGGGGACCTGAGTAGGGAATCTGATTGAAGTCACGATATTGTATTGGAATAACATCACAGCCAATTACCATCATGGCTTAAGTGGTGATAACAACTGAGAGATTTGTACAATTCAAGATAATTCAAACGAGAGAGAGAGAGAGAGAGAGAGAGAGAGAGAGAGAGAGAGAGGTTGCCTAGCATATGTAAAATTGGAAATAAAAACGTTAAGTGTCTATGAAAGGTAACGTTGCGTATTTGGAAGTTGATGACAATATTATGTCAAAATTCGAAATGTTATAAAATGCGTGTAGAGAACCTACCATATATTCTTTTCGTTAAGAGTTAAAACCTCAGTAACCGATAATAATGACGTTGAAATATGCTATAACGATTTATTAAAGAATCATTTGGTTCTAGTTTTCCAAAGTAACCAGCTACCGAAAGTGAACAGCGGAGTTGGCCTTCTCAGGTTCTGTAAAACACAAGCCAAGACGAATTAGCATAAAAAACAGTAAAAATATCTAATGCAACAAATAAAACATTTATGTTAATGAAAGATATTTAAACATCCTTCAAAGATATATATAATTTTTATTCTTTATTACATTCTGTTCTTAAAAATACCACGGTTCTTCTAAGAGAATATGAAAATAACGATATTCATAAAATATCTAAGAGTGAAATACCAAAAACTGGAGTATAATAATGGATCATGGAATGCGTACTTTTACAACCCCAAGTCCCTTTTTTATTTTCTACAGATTACAGTCTTGGAGCAGCCCCGATGAATAATGATTTACAATCTAAAAACTCTCGATAGTTCTCATGCAAAGGATCAAGATGAAGTATACTTTGGCGAATGAGATTCAAAGCTGAAGCTTCTCTCGTTAATCCCAAGTCGCGAGGAAGAAGCAAGAAGCAGAAATAAAACAACGTAATCGAAAAACTTTGGATAATGCTGAAGAAGATGATGAAAGCGTAATATATTTCCGAGGATGGGATAAACAGCAAGAGCTCCCATCATTAATCTTTAGTCAGGAGAGAGAGAGAGAGAGAGAGAGAGAGAGAGAGAGAGAGAGAGAGAGAGATTTACCAAGAATTCGCACGTTAAGTCATGACGACGTTGAGTTCACGGACACTTATACAGGCACGCTTCTGTGTATATGTGTGCAAGTATGTATGTATGCATGCATGGAAAGAGAAAGAGAGAACGGGGAGAGATGGATTCTCGGTGAGTGACGGGTAGACCTGCTTTGAAAAACTGTAAGTAACGATCAAGAAGAAAATATTTTGGAAACAGACAACGTAATTGGAGCTTCTCTTGGTGGTAATGTTTACATAATGCATGAGATAATAATGAACCTGTCTTCTTTACATAACCCATCCAACTTTTATAAGTAAACTGGCCAGTGCGTCAGTGAAATAAGAAAATAAGCAAATGCATATCGAGAACTTACATTTACCCTCTGAAATCAACGAAATAACTAACATCACAAATCTAAGACACTATGGTCTCACAACACATGATATTCGATTATAGAAAAAATATATGTGCATGTATATATATGTATATTATACAATATAGAAAATTACAGATATATAGGCCTATCTATATATAATAATAATATATAATAGATATATATATTAAATATAAATATATTAACATATTAAATACACATACATATAATATTAGAATATATTATATATATATATTATATACTATATTACACTCTGTGGACTCCGTGGCATTTTATATACACAAAAGTCGACTAGAAGTCGTTGATTCGTAATGTCGGGCGTTCGAGTGTCTCATGTACAGAATCATCTATCAGTTACAATTCCCTTTTGATCAAATTCGCGAAGATGAGCGAAATGGATATTAAACGACAATTGTATCTTAATATTTGCGGGTATTTATATACATAATTATATTTTTATATTTATCATTATATTTCCCAAACCCGGATAAATAGGGAGGGTTGGAGTTAGGAAGGGCTTCTTCTGTCGGTAAAACCATCACCAAAGCAAATAATGAAATGAGCTATTTAGTGAGTGTTAGAAGCACCTGGATAAAGCTCATTAAAAACAGCGACCCCGGATAGAGAATATGCTGAAAAGAAGAAGAATATAACTTTATAGACCCTACACTTCAACTATGAAAGAGGAAACCTATGCAATGAAATAACCCCCAAAATTGCTGAGAATATGTTTAATAAAAATATCAGGTTCGCTGCGTAAGTGAGACATTCACCTGAGAGAGAAAATAAAAGGAAAGAAATACCCTACGGTAGACAGTGATGAGACCTGTTAGAATGTGAGAGAAATACCTTCTGTGGCAAATGATGGTGATTACACTTCATTATACATTCTGGCCTAAGGAGGTGCGGATGGATAAAAAATGAATATATAGGTGTAAAGAACAGCAAAAAGAAGCGTGGAAGAAAAGTGTTTATGTGTATGAGAGAGAGAGAGAGAGAGAGAGAGAGAGAGAGAGAGAGAGAGAGAGAGAGATGATGGTTTCTATTGAAGTCTGCACAATGAAATAGAAAAAAAATAAAAAAAGTAATCTACTCCAGTTTGGATTTGATGAAATATACCTTTATATCCTTTTTTTGTCATAGAAAACAATGCAATATCAGTGTGTTTTTGCAAAAATGGAAATATTTATTTTTGCCAAGGGAATCGGTCTGCAAAAATAAACAAGTAAAAAATGCACGAGTTTTCTGTACATCATATAATGCTGTTGTATGAAGCTCTCAGCCACGGCCCATGAAACTCTCAGCCGGGGCCCATGAAACTTTCAGCCACAACCCGGTGGTGGCCTGTGTTGTTGGCACTTATAACGGTGTCAGATGCACGGTCATGGCTAACTTTAACCTTAAATGAAATAAAAACTACTGAGGTTTGAGGCCGGCAATTTGGTATGTTTCATGATTGGAGGGGGATGATCAACATAGCAATTGCAGTCCTCTGACCTCAGTACTTTTTATTGAAGATCTGAGGGAGGACAGAAAAAGTGCGGACAGACAGACAAATCGCCATCTCAAAAGATAAAACTCATTCTTTGAAGAAATTACAGTTCCTTTAAGCAAAATAATCCTTGGAACCAATTAAGAAAAAGAAATCATAAAAAAAAAAGTGTGGATAGCTAAGTTTGTGAACGTGTCCAAAACTAGTGAAATAACATCGCCTGTTACTTCCAGCAAATAAATGGGAACTCCTTCTCAAATCTAAGCTGTTGGTCAATGTGAAGTCACTAATCATTGTTCAATCACCTTATCGGACTAGAAGGGTCATTTCTTGCTATTTTATTCATCACTGTTGTCCAAGGCAAGGTACTGTAAAAATTTTGTAGGACTACCTGTGGCACTTCGCCGACACTCTTGAAGAGATTTGACATCACCGCTATCCGAACCAAATGAAAATGCTGATATAAACTGCAGCCCATGGTTATCTTCATATTTACCTTGTTTAGAGAGCCTTGTATTCGCACTGTGATTGAATTAAAGAATGAAAAAAGTCCTGAAGAAAAACTCAACTACCTGATTCCCAATTTTATCTCATATGGCAAAGCGGAGTAAAGAAAAGTAATTCAAACCACATATAAACAAGATCTTTGGGCTGGTAACATAAGACTAAATGAAAGTTATTGAAATCACACACACACACACACACATATATATATATATATATATATATATATATATATATATACATATATATATATATATATATATATATATATATATATATATATAATATATACTATATATCATTAACGTGTCAAACTTTTCCTTCTTCAAAAATTAAAACAGTAGTCAAGACAGTACATTTCTGTAATAAGAAATCGAGATGAGTAAAAACTCCATTCGAATTAATTACAGTAAACATGAAGACAATTTTAAATAAGTACTGATTTTCACTGAATAATGGGTCAGGGAGTTGGGGGAGAGAGAGAGAGAAAAGAAAGAGAGAAACAATGTCTAATCTGAGGCTGAAGCTACTTCTGATAACAACCACGCTTTTGTGATTTCAGAAATTGGGTTAAAATGTAAATAACGTAAAACATCTTTGCCTTCACCAAATATATTGAGATAAAAAAATCCTTTTACGAAAAGATCTCAAAGACGACCCCGTTTCTCAGGCTATAAAAAGCCAAGAAATGACACCAGTTATTACTGCCCTGGAAAATTACATGTCCTTATTTGGCTTTCCCTGATTGGCCCTTTGAGAAGAAAGCTAAAATGAACAGACCATCAGTGTCAGTAAGGTTCATTTCTTCATCATCTATTACAGCAAAATATCCTTCCGTTAACTGATCACTTGACGTTCTTACCGTATATGATGTCATTCTCCAGACCCAAGAGTGTTCCCATTTGCCTGGCCAATATGAATAAAAGAAAAATAATCTTATTTCCTTCCAGACAGTCAGTTGGGAGTTTATATGGTTTTTTTAGGAGGCAATTTATTATATTGATAAAATCACAGCGAAAGAATGATTCTATAAGATGTACACTACTAGTCAGTGTAACATGAAAAATAAATAAATTAATAAACAGAAAATATAAAACTAGAGACTACGATATGGTTCCAGGTTGCAAAGTAACTTACTCTGAACGAATAGTTTTCTGATCTGTTAATTTCTTATATCTTATTCTTTGCTAAAACAAATATAAGCTGTAAAACGCAAAGAGACTTCGACTAATGCTCTTCCAATCTTCACCGACCACCGTCATTTCTTGCAAATTTGCTTCGAGCTAAAAAATATCATGCGCCCGCTACACGAAAACATGATCGCCCTTTCTCTCTCTCTCTCTCTCTCTCTCTTTCGTCTTATCTTAGAGTTTTTACAAGTGTATGTACGGGCGTGCGAGTGCGCGTGCACACACACACACATGCACAACACATACCATACAATAATATTATATATATATATATATATATATATATATAATATATATATAATATTATATAATATTTATTTATATATATATATCATCATTATACATATATCTATACGTATAATATAGCTTCTCAGTACATCACGGTATCAGAGCTAATTTAGAGTAAGATTTTCCCCTAATCATTTATCTCTGTGTGTCTGGTCTGTTTGTCTGTCTCTACTTTTGCAGATGCAGGCGCGCGTGCCCGCACTACACACACACAACACACACACACACACACACACACATATATATAATATATATATATATATATATATATACATATAATTATGCTAATTATAGTATATATATATAATTATACACACGTATATATAATATTATATATATATATATCATATATATATATATTATATATATATGAATAATTATCACATCGAACCGTGATCCATTTATATATCAATTCAAGCTACAAATGTCTTTTAATATCTAAATTCACTTTACCTCCCAAATGATATATTTTCATATATGTACCGAAGGGGAATTTTTTAATTGATAATAATTTCGTCCCCCCATGGGATCGAACCACCGTCCAAGTGGACGGGGACGAAATCAGGACTGTCAGTGACGCTATCCAATCAGCCAACAGAGACGCTATAAGTTCATATCGATTCTGACCTTACAAATCACCCTCGATCTGGATGCTTTCGTAATTAGAATCGATATGGAACCCCGTCTACCATGTTGGCCAATTCGAGCGTTTGACAGCACGTAGCATTTTGTTATGAATAATTATCACATCGAACCGTGATCCATTTATATATCAATTCAAGCTACAAATGTCCTTTAATATCTAAATTCACTTTACCTCCCAAATGATATATTTTTCATATATGTACGAAGGGGAATTTTTTAATTGATAATAATTTCGTCCCCCCATGGGATCGAACCACCGTCCAAGTGGACGGGGACGAAATCAGGACTGTCAGTGACGCTATCCAATCAGCCAACAGAGACGCTATAAGTTCATATCGATTCTGACCTTACAAATCACCCTCGATCTGGATGCTTTCGTAATTAGAATCGATATGGAACCCCGTCTACCATGTTGGCCAATTCGAGCGTTTGACAGCACGTAGCATTTTGTTATGAATAATTATCACATATATATATATATATATATATATATATATATATATATATATATATATATATATATATATATATATATATATATATATATATATATATATATATATATATATATATATATATATATATATATATATATATATATATATATAGTCTTATCACATCACCGTGATTCATATATACCTACTCATTAAACCATAAATGTCCTTTAATATCTAAATCGCTCTATCTCGGAATTAATATATTTTCATATGTGTTAACCGAATTTTCTTATCAACTAAAAGATTCCCTTTTGCTTAACAGATATGAAAATATATTAATTCCTCGGTAGAGCGAATTAAATATTAAAGGACATTTATAGTTTAATGAGTAGGTATGATATGAAGCACGGTGATGTGATAAGACATATATATATATATATATATATATATATGTTATATATATATATATATATATATATATATATATAAATATATATATATGTAGACATAGATATATAAATATATATATATATATATATATATATATAATATATAATATAGATATATATAGATATATATAATATTATATATATATATATATATATATATATATATATACGTGTGTGTGTGCATGTGTATATGTACATAACACGATTATGTATACGCTACATAACTATTCGTGGAAGGATATGTGTCACACGGAACAGGGCAACGTGATTGCACTAAACTTGTGCATATCTATATATATTCTAACATTCACACGAGAGAGAGAGAGAGAGAGAGAGAGAGAGAGGGGCTGGGGAGCGCACCACCTCCCCCGGCTTACACGTTCAGCTGATTTTATCTGCGTTTCATTACCCGACCAAATAGTCGAGGCCCCTCCATTCTCGCCCCTATCCCCTCCGGCCCCTCCTACACGGAGGAGAACTGTGAGAGAAACCTGCATGAGGAAGAGGTTACATCTCTATCATCTGCTGTCGCGTGGGGCAGTGGACTTAAGCCCTTATTATACCGAGACGAGGATGCCTCTAAACACTGGCAGAATTTCATGGCGTCGTCCCAAACGACTGAAACGGCAACAGATTTATAATAATAATATACGATAATAAATCAGCAACTACAGCAATTGCAATGATAACTAATAATTCATTACAATTTAGCTATAACAACTTATATAATAATAGTAATAATAATTCGTTCATCAACATGATTCCTGCTCTGGCAATGCGGTGGTCACTCACTCAGATGGTGTCTATGTAAGCTCGCCATCCTTCCATCGATGCAAGATTCACTAAGAACCGTACTGAAGGTATTCTTGAGCTTTCCGCCATTACCCGCATTTTGCCAATATTTGAGTGCGTATTCATTACTGTACTTAACAAAAGAGTCTATCAACTCTACTAGTCAAGTTTCGACGTAAGACCCAAGCCCAACTAACACATGCCATGAAGCGAATGGCGATTTTTTTCGAAATAGCCCCAACAGAGAGAGAGAGAGAGAGAGAGAGAGAGAGAGAACCAAGAAAACCATCACCCCTGATTGCAGACATTATAGCTGAACAGGGAAGAAGAACATTTGGCTGATTGATGGATCACCGTTAGATACGAATTCTCCGAGGACATGAGCAATGAACTCACACTTTCGACGAGCAATCACGATTTGCGTCGAAACAAACTGGTGAGACCCTTGGTACCAACTAAATCGCTTTCTTCTAATGGTCTCTGCATTTTCAGCATCGATGAATATACGAATCATCATGAAAAGCACACACACACACACACACACACACACACACAAATATATATATATATATATATAATATATATATATATATATATATATATATATATATATATATATACGATTACTGGAAACGGTCGTTATCCCGTTGTTAAATCCATATTTCGGTAACTTTCGAATCACAAATTATGCTCATTTACGCAAGATGTTCACAAACCTTTCTACATCTACCTTTCTATGTCGTTCTGCCTATATATTAATCTTGACTAATTTATTTCCTTCCTCTCGCCTATTCTGGGAAACAGCTGAATGTATCCGGCTGGGTAATAATTTCTGAGAATCTATGATTTTAGTGTCTGCTGATAACTGGTCATAGATCTGTAACCATTTCCCAACATTTCTGTTGACTCTGTTTTCCCTACCATAGCCTTTGTCATTTTGGCCATAAAAGGGTAATGTAATATCATGTAAACGTGAGCACACCAATGATAAGGCTTCCAAGCCCCTCAACTCCAAATTTTGATCATTGGCTAAAAATTTCTTTGCCTACCATGAATGTATTCTTGTTAACGATACACCCAAACACTGACTGCCTACATTTCAGCAATTTCAATTACACCTTACTAAATTGGTGATTTATCTAAGAGCTGAACTTGATGACAGGGAAAATCTTAACTTTCCGAATGAAAATTAGCCTCACCAAATATATGTTTCTGATTAACATGGTCTCTTCTTTACTTCCCATCCAAAGAAGACTTCCCAAGGAAGACTTTTTCAAATGGAAATTCTAAAGGCAGGAAGAGTTATTCCTCGAGTACAGAATCACATGCTCATTTTTTTCGATGGATTGCTATAACTCCACCAATTATTGCTCCGTTGTTGTCACCGAAACTTCTTGAAATTACTCATTGGTCGCTTTCTGAAACAAAATTAATCGTAATCGTCCTCTGATCATCAATACCAAATCAACAGTACAAGATCAAGTTTCTAGTATTTAATAAATAATCGTCACAGCTACTTTGGGCATTCTTAAGTCATTGCTCTCGATATTTCTGAAGTTTATGGCAGGGTCTGTAGTAATACCATGTTAGGAAAATTCCTTGCTTGCAACTTAATTCTTCCCTGTAAACCCATTTCAAGCGTCTTACCAGACCTATTTCAGTCGTAGTTGGTGGTGCTACAGTTTCCCCTTTTTTTTAATTTTCGCTGGCGCAACGCAGAGATCAGTTCCTTCTCCACACAATCATATGCAGATTATTCTACTCTTCATCAATCCCTTCTCGTCCATTTACATAAAATTGTTCTCAGTCTTGCTTGACTTTTTCAGATGCCACTAATTCATATCTGGATAGTGTCTCTTCATGGGGTAGCCAAAAACGGATGTGTTTACGATTCCTAGACTTATGTTTTTCCTATCTTTTCTTATCTTACCCTTGCCTAGAAATTGGTATTTGAAAATGTTGAAAATCAAGAACTCGACTCTGTCAGTATTTTCTGTCTTTTAAGAATCCTAAGCACTTCTCCAAATTCAGGCTTGCAAGGAAAATCTTCTCAAATCTATGGGGCTCTTCCCCTACCATTCTTCTTTACAAAATAGAATCAAGTTTCTCTCTGGTAATTGCCCAGCTTATTCCTACTTCAATAAGGCATTTCAACGCTGTCCTTTGCTTGTTCTGGAGATATGATAATAAGTACTGTTGCTGAGATCTAATTGACTGCTTACCTGGTCCATCTTTCGGGTTTAGAATACATGAAAGTCTTGCGATATCTGAAGTGCCGAGTGGAAGTTACAGAACAAAACGGGGACCCAAAAGGATAAGAAAGTTTGAAGTGTGTTTTAACTCCTTTTTTTGAAGACCGACCGAACGGTACGATTGAAGAAAGAATAAAACTCATCAGTATTGCAAGAACTACTGGAGAAACACAAAAAAACATTTCATTTAGCGAAAGAGACAAAAGAGGATAAAGAAAGATATTTTTGTAAAGATTAGATAGGAGCGCCAATATGGGCGATTACTCCTGATGAACGAGGTAACTCATCAAGAAAATGCAAATCCCATGCAGAGGAGCCAACGGCAGCAAGAAGAGAGAGAGAGAGAGAGAGAGAGAGAGAGAGAGAGAGAGAGAGAGAGGTGTTTGATCTTCTAGAATATTCCCCATGAATACCGACTTGGTTCTTGAGCTATATACTATTGATGTAAATAAAATACCATCCTCTTATGTACAATTCTAAGTTTGACTGATCCTTATAATGATGAAAATAAACTCAAAATTGAGCAAAAACAACAAAACGCTCTAATCTGATGACAAACCACAGAAAAAATCCACAAACAAACAGACTTGTAATAAAACCAACAAGCGCAGAAATGAACAAATAGAGCGATATCGTTGATATGCTAAGGCCTACGGCTAAATGAAGTCTTATAATGACCTCCCTCGTGGCCACCTGCAGTTGCTCTTTTGGTCTTGAGTGCTGTCACCGAGGAATCGTAAACGTCCATTACGAAAGAGTCAGCTCTGTAGAGCTGCTCCGTGTTTTGCACTGGTGTGGTTTCTGCACGACCCGAGATGTTTTCCTGCCGGTGTTAAATGTCTTCATTCTGCCCCCGTGTGACATACGCCTTCCTCTAATGGAGATTCTTTTTTTCTTTCTTGAGGATGGGCTAGGTGGGGCTGAAGATTCCTCTACGGTATCGTTTTTGGTAGACGGAAGAAGAGGAGGGCCACGATGAGAAAGAGAAGGAGGAGGAGGAGGAGGAGGAGGAGGAGGAGGAGTAGAAATAAAAAACGAGAAGAGAGAGATGAGGGGATATCTGGGAGTCGTTAACTCGGGATATCTGGAAAGATGATCAAACTGCTCTAGTTCTATTTTCATCATTCCCATTCCTCCTGCTATGCTCTTGTTCGTTAGAAACTTGAGATCAGAAACAATTAGGTTGCAAAGATGAAACTGCTCCTCTGTTGCGATTTTATCTGTCAAATGTCTACATATATATTCGTCAGTCTACAAACATTTTGCCATGGACCACCCAGTCTAAAAATTTCCGGATCCCGAGGCTTTATTTTCTGTTGTATCTAAACTGGGAAATGTAGCATTATTCAGTCAGAAATATAAATGGATCCTTTTTACATATCTAATAACGCTTTCCTGTTTGAAGTTACCCCTACATTATGTATACAAAGTTAACACGCACTAATATGGATTTGATAGGTGCACTGTGGTGATATGCACAAACTACCTCTAATAATAAATTACCCAACCTCTTAATCAAATGTTTTCATTCAAACAACGGTCATACCAAAATGACTTGACTACGCAAATAAATACAATGAAAACAGTTTTTAGAGAGTACGCTTTATCAATGTGGTTTGTTATGTACAGTATGGGCGTACATGTGCGTTGAATTGGGAGGAATGGCTAGACAGCAAGCCTAAGAGATAATCCATAAGCCGACTTCAGTAGATGATAGAAGGGAGTCGGGCGAGAGGGAGAACGCAACCAGAGACTGGATGGTAATTTGAAGGCGAAAACGACGTGTGTCGAGGGGGGAAATAGTAGCTGTGTTATTGACAGGTTTAATGGTCACTCCGTCGCCGTCCGCCGCTCCAAGGCGAACGGAGAACATGAAAAAGGAGAGAGAGAGAGAGAGAGAGAGAGAGAGAGATGATGCAGAAGAATACCTGTGTGAAAATAAAACTCTAAATATGCTGTAAGATACCTTAAATGTTTAGTTTGGACAAACAGCCAAGACGGAAGTCAAGTAAATGTTTGGAAGATGATTTCTGTCCAAGAATGCATAATTTCTAAACAGTAAAGAGACACCATTATCATATTATGTTTTGAACAAAACACTAACATTCTCAACTCATACATAAAAGCTGAAGCGAATTTTCCTTTAGTACTTCTTCTGTGACCCCAAAGAATTTCCAAATGTTGAAAGCTATACGAAGTACTAGTTTATCAGCTATAGCTAAACAAACTGGGGATCCTCCGAGAAGAAGGGAAGAAGAAGGAGGAGGCGAAGAAGGAGAAGAAAGAAGGAAAGAGAAGAGACCGTGTGAGTTTTGGATATTGGATCGCCATTTATGTATTGGAAGCGGATTCAAGAATCAGACGAAGGCCTTAGTATTGAGAGAGACTGTTGGGTCAAAACCTTTTCTATATCATTTGAAGGTTTCAGACGAGTCTGAGTGAACTGTATCATCATTAAAAGGCTTAAAACAAGAAAGCTCAAAAGGTTTTTGAACCCTCAGGACCTGTAATAGGGTAAGAATTTGAGAAACATCTAAATAGTTACTGATCTACTGGAAAAGGATTTGTAGATCGAATCTGTAATATGAGTTTAGTTGTGTCCTAGACACAAGCGTGACCGTAGAACGCTCTATTTTCTAACAAGTCTTACATCACGAATCAACAACGAGTATCATCCCATAAAACAAATTTAAACCTTTACATTATGCCTAAAAAGATCAGTTCCCATCCCATGGCTATGCCATATACGGGGGAGTAATTGACCATAACTATGCGTATAAAAACCATCAGAACTATATTTCTAAGATTACCATCTTCTTCATTTGTTCTCTTAGTTTTATTTAAAGAAAAATTTGTTTAATACATAAACCCCAATATACACAAAAAGCGCGAGATAACATTTGGGTGTTCCCGTACAAAGGATTGAGTAACAAGGATTTTTATAATTCTATTTCCTTCTCTCGGAATGTTTAGTTTTGCAGCAGACAACGCCAAGTTCTGGTATGAAAATGACTTAATTATCATTGCTCAGTTTCGATTGAAGATCTGCTAATCTCGTTGCATCTCCTTCTCAAGATTTTTGAATCAAACTTATAACAAATGTAACGAGAATAATCAACGAACGACGAAAGCGTTGGTGAATGAGGCGTGTCTAATGAATACCTGGAGACATCTAGTAGTGAAGGAGTGGAGGAAGACCGGCCATGAGAAGACCCCGGCAGGACTCAGAAGAAGGGGGAGGGAGACCAACATTAGTATGCAACACAAGGCACTGTTTTTCTATGAGCGGGTAAGGCAATGGTGTTGCTTCAGTTCCTCTATTTTTCTTATATGTTATATTTTTCAAGTTCTCATTCTCTTGACAAAAATACTGGACATTCATAAACCCTTCACGGCTCACCCGGAATGAATCCATATTTTTGAGGTGCAACGCTGAGTGGGACATTTCTACACCACCTAATACTAGTAGACACCTAAAAGATGTGGTCCACGGTGTGGGGACCCGATTTATAATAATATGATCATGCAGTAAGACGTTTGGTCTGAGGAAGCCCTAAAGAGGGTGGCTTCGAAGATAACTCAACACAAATCACTGTTCATTCCATATTTTTAACTGCTGAATCGCAGACCAACATACTATGAAGAAAGCTTCAATGACCTCAGGTGCTTCATACACTTGCAAAGAAGGATAATCAAACTCCCTGCAAACTATGCGTTATTCACTTTTCTCTTGCATGCACTCTCGTTTCATGGATACAAAAGCTCTTCCTTCACAATGCCTTTTTCACATCTTCTCTCGAACAGTTTCTGGCCCTTCCGCTCCTCCTTCCTTCAAACGCCTTTGAATCATTCATTTTTCTTTTCTTTCCACATAGACAGACCATCTCGAAATACTCTAATCCATTCTTCAACCTCTGCTGACCTTTTTACCACGTCTACATACCTTATCGTTCTCAGCCTTTCAATTCTGCTAACGCCTCATATACTAAGCAAACAGTTTATCGAATAGTTCTAATCTTTCTCTCTCATCTACATTCAACACTCATTTAATTTTCATAAGAAAGTGTTGGATAAACACCTTCATAAATTCCCACACTGAGGTCCGTAGATAATTCAATTTCCTTCCTTTTTATCTTCGCCATTCTCTCATCATACCATCAACTACCATATCAACTGTCAAATATTTGTAAGAATCAAAAGTTTCATTTCTTCCACTACAATGATTATTAATTTTTACTCGCATATCTTCGTACCTTCCCTTTACTTTTAAAACATTACACTTGCTTACATTTCCACTTAAATGTTTCCCACTGCAAACACTTCCAAACTATTTCTAGTTTTGACCATTCTTTCCATTATTCCCTTCGGTACCACATCGTCTGCAAACATCAACCATTCCACATTCCATTCATAATCATTTACAACTACTTCTACACAAACTATTCGCCTTTTTATCTACACTTGTGTAATGTAGTCTTCACTTACCTCATTATATATATATATATATATAGAATCTACTGGATATTTTTACCAGATAGATATGTAAATGTAATAGCCACAATGCCCTCTTAACTTCTCGAATTCTTTACTCTTTTTTGGATACGCTTGTCACTACAATCTACAACACATCATGATTTCTTTCATATTTCCTTGAAGTTGGATCTCGAGACTTTGTAGTGACGAGCGTATCTAAAAAAAAAAGAGTAAAGAGTTTGAGAAGTTAAGAGGGCACTGTAGCTATTACATTAACATATATATATATATATATATATATATATATATTATATATATATATATATATATATATATATATATATATGCATATGTATACACACACACAACACACACATATATATATATATATATATTATATACATAGTAAAGGCAAATTCCACGATGGGAAGAGGAACAATGTAAGTTCTGCACGGCCTTTCGACTTCTAGTCCTTAAGTAAAGGACAAGAAGTTGAAAGGGCTTGGAGAACTCCGTTGTCTTTCTTTCCTTCGTGGAGTTATAAGTAATAAAGACAAACTCTACTATATATATATATATATATATATATATATATATATATATATATTATATATATATATATATATATATATATATATATATATGGCTATGCAGGTATATCACATACATCTGCGATTTCCTGAATAGATATATATATATATATATATATATATATATTATATATATTATATATCTAGTATATAGCTATGCAGGTATATCACATACATCGCGATTTCTGAATGGATATATATATTATATATATATATATATATATATATATATATATATATATATTATATATATCTACACACACATGTATATATATAGAATATATATATATACATACATATATATATATATATATATATATATATATATATATATTTACTTATATATATATGTGTGTGCATGTGTGTGTGTAACAAATAAATTTCATATTTGACAAGCTCGTCTCCAGCTGCAAATCAGAAAAATAGATTAAATAAAAAAATTCAACCTCAACACTGATGGGCAAACAATATCATGAATTATTTCAGGTTCTGGTGAAGTTCTGACAATGGATACATGCAAGAATGCTGTCGGCAACTGGCCGATAAATAAATGATCTGGTTGTCAAGGAAATACTTATTATATTAAGGATAAACCCCAAAGGAACTGAATTGCAAACATTAAGTGAACGTAAGTGCAACCCTAATTTGAGAACAGGCTTTCTTAAATGGCTAATCCAGACATCATACTACTATTAGATTTCAACAGATGCGTAGACAGAAATATTGACATAATTCAGATTTTTTCTGACCAAGGGTAGAACATACACTGTTATTAACCTAAAGAAAGAAAAAAAGAAAAAAAAACAGAGAAAAAGGATAATTTATAACAACAGCAGAGACAATGTTTTTTCAAGACCACGGGAATTATTGTTGCAGAGAATGTTTAAATGCAAAACACTGGAGAAATATCTTAGAAAGACTTACACATAAAGCAATGAGGCTCAGGTGTTTTCGCTTCAGAATGAGTAGGTAAGAATAAATCACATTTCAAAGAAAACTAGAAATGTCATCACTGCAACATTGTAAAAATTTTTTTTCAATACTGCTTCCTTTCGTTTGCCATTTTCATCCTAAATTATAAAGGAAAATATTAGCTGGAAACAGTATGACAAGAAAATCGCGAGTAAGTACTACGGCGCATGCGGTCCACGAATGTTTAAAAATTATTCTAAAAAATAGTCTATTCAAATATTTCATCTGTTAAAGTCATTATGAATCCGAGGTTTTTTCTTAACTCAATAACAGGAGTCCCTTTGTTTGAGAAGCAGGGAGAATGGCAATTTAGGATTGTAGCCAAAATAATTCAGTATAGTTCCCTTTCAATTGACAACATTTAAAAAATCGATCCCCCTTAATTATCTTCCAAGAATGATGCAATGGATATTTCGTATGCATAGGGTCCTACGAAGGTGGAGGAGGAGGAGGAGGAGGAGGAGGAGGAGGAGGAGGAGGAGGAGGAGGAGGAGGAGGAGGAGGAGAAAGGTCGTGAGGGAGTTGGATCCAAACCCACCCAGTTTCTTTCTAAAAGTGCTCAGATTTGCATACATATTGGATGTCATTTGGGTCGAAATGAGATACTAAATAGGTGTTTATACAACGCCAATTGTTTATTTCCTCTTATAAATTTCACTGATGTCCTACGAATTTCACTTTGGAAAATAAGACGAACAGCTCTCAAGAAGTGGATTTTTGTTTTCTATAAGGGTTCTTTTTTAGCAGATAATTAGTTTGTTTAGACGAAAAATAATGATACCGAGAGAGATGTTAATTATTCATTACCCTAATATAAGCATATACAAACATAAATATCGCTGTATATATATTGTGCGTAAATATACATATATTAATCATATGCATATATAAATATATCCAAATGTAATCTATAGTATATATATATACACATATATATATACGCACATATATGTATATATATATACATACATATATATATATATATATATATATATTATATATATACAAACACATACACGCATAAACATACACACACACACACACATAATATATATATATATATATATATATATATATATATATATACAGTATCCCTAGTAAAGATTGTAATCAAATTTCTATTGGCTTTATATATATTGTGCGTAAATATACATATATTAATTATATGAATATATAAATATATCTAAATGTAATCTATAGTATATATATATATATATATATATATATATATATATATATATATATATACACACACACTTACACGCATAAACATCACACACACACACACATATTATATATACAATTATATATATATATATATATATATATATATATATATATATATATATACAGTATCCCTTGTAAAGATTGTAATCAATTTATATTGGGCAAACATCAAAAGGACTAAAATAGAGATGGTCTCAACACAAATATGCTCTTTCAAGGGACCTAACAAACAATGACAATGACATTTCAGATCACTGGCTTAAGACAGGCCATACAGTTAACTGGGATAATTCATCTATGATCTGCAAGGCCAACGACTATCAAAAATCTTAACCTCTACCCTGGATTAGCCTTTGGTCCTCTTTCCCTGTGCTTTCTTTTCGGAGAACATGCTGTCCCAATCAAGAAACTGTAACTAAGCTCACCACTGCTAAATTTTGTATATAAAGCTTTGTAAACTATGTTTGTACTCAGTGTGAACTTGAAATAAACTACGAAAGTACTTATTCCAAATTCCAGTTTTCACTCGCCTTCTTAAGTGGATTTTATGTACCAAACATGACAAAACAGCAGTTTTAGTAGATCAGAATTACTTTGTGTTAAAACATAATAAAAAATATTCTGGGCCATTTGAGCCCAAAATCAGCCTTCTACCGAAAAAACTAACGGAATTATGAAGGCTACCGCATGTTGAAAGAGAGCCCCCCGCCCCCCTAATGGAATGTGAACTTGGCCCCTCCCCTAGATATGACCCCAGTGATCTAAAGAATCACCCTATGTCAACAGCCAAACTTTTACATACACGGTAAATCTCAACAGTGTATTCACACCTACTATTGGTCGTCGGGGCAGAACGGCGACACTACCTTCCTGGCTGATGACAACGACCACTGAGAACCTTTACGATACGACACCTACGGAATCGAACTCGTGACAATCAGATTCCAACTGGCAGTTGCCAAACATGCATCAGAGTAGGTCATAATGGCTGTGACCGCATGTGTCAGTTGAGCAACCTTCCAGCCAAACGAACCCCGTAGCTGGGTAATGTCGTCAGTGCACCTGATGCAGTGCACTGAAGGCATTACTAAAAAGTTCTTTGGAGCGCCTCTTCGGCCCATGGCTACAATCCCGTTCATTCCTTTGACCATATTTTCTTTCTTCCGATTTCTTTTCCACCCTCTCCTAACAGTGATTTCATAGCGCAACTGCTGCTTTTACTTTTCCTTTTCAGAGCTGAATGACCACATAAGACCCAGTGCTTGGCCTTTGACCAAAATTCAATATTCCATCCATACAGACAAACGAAAGAAAAAGAGATGTAAAATATGCATTCCACTGACCACCCGCCAAGCCTAAATAATCGCTAAATATTCTTTCAATGGTCCCCATATTCAAACATTAAAAAGAGAAGCCCTGTGCCAATATTTAAATCCAATTACTTTGATAACTGGCCGATTCTGGAAATCGAACCTGTTAAGTTCCTGGAAATCGAAACTTTTAATTCTTTAATACGTAGATGGGCAATGACTCTCTCTCTTTCTCTCTCTCTCTCACTTTCTCTCTTTATATGTATGTATATATATATATACTATATATATTATATATATATATATATATATATACATATATATACATATATATATATATATAGAGAGAGAGAGAGAGAGAGAGAGAGAGAGAGAGAGATTACATATATATATACATATATTTAAATGCTATATATTAATATATTAATATATTATATATTATATAATATATATATATATATATATATATATTTTAAAAAGGCACTTTTCTATCCTGATTCGCTTCATATCAAGGCTAAAACTCTAAATATATATAAGTAATATATATATATATATATATATATATATAGATGTGTGTGTGTGTGTGTGTGTGTCTGCGTGCCTGTGTGTCTGTGTGTGTTTGTTGTATATTTATAAAACCAAACGCTTTTTCCATTAGGAAGGGGAGGCACCAGAAGGGGACAGTCGGTAATGATTTACAAATGGGTGGACTGGTGGGTGGTAAGCTAGAATGCATACGAACACACACACCACTACACAAAATATAGTATAAGTATATATATATATATATAACATATACAATATTATTATATATGTATATAATATATAAACATATATATATATACATATATACATATACATATATATAAAATACATATATATATATGTATATATATATATATATATATAATATATATATATATATATATATATATATATATATATATATATGTAGAGGTTTAGCCTTGATGATATGAAGTGAATCAGACTTAGAAAAGTATCGCTTTAAAATAATGGGAATTTCTTACACGAAAGACTGCAATAAAAAGTACATGTATACATGCGCATATGTGTATTTGAAATCATCTTCTAATAACCACAGGTTAGAGATACAAGGTAAACATCAAATTCCAGGGATGAGAATCACTGACATTTAGTGACACGCCCGCATCGTAATTTGCCATAGCAAATCTCATAATGTGCATCGGGGGAGTAGACTTTTTTTATATCGTTTAGAGTCGATTTACTTGTGACATAAATGTCTTAAGATGAATATTTTTTATTTCATTTCGTATATTAAGGTAATAATGGTTTCCAGTACTCACATATATAAAGAGGATAGCAGTTACCATGGCACAAATTTGTTATACTTCAGACCTCGATTATAACTAGAGCGTCTAATATTCAAATCAACGGTAACAATGTCTTCTAACGCATTACTCATACAAATCTTCGGTTGTGACTTCACAAATGGTAAAAAGCTACTGTATATTACAAAGCAACAAAGTTTAACACAGCAAAATCCATCGCCGTACTGACCACCAAATATAATAAAAATAGTAATCCTAATAAAAAGTCTGAATCTAAGAGGAAGCATTAACACCATAGACGATATAAAAAGAAACAGAAAGACGCAGATGAAGACGATAATGACGAACTGACAGAGAGATGTGACGAGTGGAAAGATTTGGTTATGATAGCCGTTTTGAATGATTGGTTCCAGACCGACAGCGATATCAAGTTCTGTTTTATTGATAAAACACTTTTTCGAGAATGGCATCATCAGTCACTGAAGACATGGTACATGTTCCCTGAACTCCATTAAACTGTGCAGGTTTCTTCATCATCATCCAACCACAAGCATATCCGGTGAAGGCATGTCTCTATAGACTATCAAAAGAATATTTCAGTTACGCTCGCGTACTGTTTAATGGAAAAACTATAATAATTATTCTATTGCATTTGAACAATTTTTCATCCACGAGTAAACAGTCACAAGAGATCTACCTAAAGAAACGTCTCCCAGATAGCTGATCATATAATGCTTTGAAATACCCCTGATGCTTGTGTCAACAGATCTGCGTGGTGGATAAATAGAACTTTGCAGTATTAGTGAGATCGTATAAAGGCATCATACCCCCTGCCTGATGACTGGCGTTAACGTCAACTTACCATAACAGCCACTGGAATACCCCGGCTACTTTCTGCAAACTACCAAGTGATAGCAATGCGGAATATCAAGGTGTTGGAAGTAAGGTAGCCGATCTGCAGATTTGCAGAGGGAGGCCGATGCTCGGAGAATTGCACGCAAGGCAGCAATTGTACTCGCGTGTGTTGTGAACTGTTCGGGTAAGGAATATGTGGATAAATTTGGATACATTTAAACACATATCCAGTTAGACACATGCATGCATGAATGACTGCTCGCGGATGCGTAAGTCAGCGAAATATATTGTTAATATTAGTGTAAGCATGGAGACACTGGGGAGGGGGAAGATAGCAGTGGGGCCGCTCCTGCCTGAGCGGGAGGGGCTAGTGGGTGGCATGGGCGGTTTCAGCAAAGTCCGCTGGTGGTCTGACTGGACCAAGGTGGTCTAGCAGGCTGCCACCCACTCGGTACACCCTCTCTGGTTCACGTACATACACGTACCTCTGAGCTGCCTTCGTTAGGTAACTTTAGCACTTCATTCTCAATTGATGTATATTATACGTTTTTGGAAGTCCGACGTATCAAACACCCAAGAATGAAAACGAAGAGGAAGACTTTGTGTTTGGAAGAAGTGTCATTTCGCTGGTGTCCTTTTGGGGCGCTGATAATACAGGTACCCACCCAAAGCACAATATCGCGTTGATGCCGAAGGTTCGTGTGACTTCATTATATATAAACTAATATGGACTTTTTTGAAATGACTTTTATCGTTGGAGAAACTGCTTTTCTATAGCGATTTTCAAACCTTGAACTACAGGTTCGCATACACAAACAATTATATAAAATTGTTTTGTTTTTTTATCCGCCGATACCATCTACCCCTTCTCTACAAATTGTTACTGATCCTCATATACTCAGTGTTATTACTAGCTTCGATTTTGCTAAATTTACTTGATTTCTCTTATCTTAAAAATACGTAAGAAACATTTCATTTCTAATAATTTTCTTTCTTTTCTCATCGTTGTCTAGTTTGCTGATATACTATTTCCACCGAATTATTACGTGTCGTATATCTTATAGTGTACTTCTCAATTCTCACTGAACTCTGTGCCAGCAATATTTAATGTCAATATTCTATAATCACATGTTTTGCTGGGAATGAGAATCCTTGCTCATACATCACTGATGTTTTTCTATGGTTATTGCGGCCTCCTTTTGTTCCTGCCATTTACGACTTTCGCTTGTTGCTCTCATTTCCCTCTCCCCTTTTGAGGTCATTGCTCTTCAACCAATTTCTTGCAGAAACGCCGCGTCTCCTTACTCCATCGTACCTTCATATAATTTCGTCAACTTACCTCATACCTCCCGTTTCCTTCCTCGCTGCTTCATGGTTACTTTCCTCGCTCCGTCTTCCTCCTCCCGCTTCTCCCTTGCCATCAACCCCCCCTCTTCCCTGCCCACCATACCGAATACGGCAATAATCACCACATTCCTATATCTTAGCACACACATACTCACACTCGCTCTAACCTCTCATTCTCTATATGTTCAACTCCCTCTCACCAGCTCTAATTGGCACCTCAGAACTCGCCTCACCAATCCTCCTCCTCCGTTATTTTGAAATCTCCTTCCTAACATCTTATTTTTGGGATTTGATTTCAGTACCCCCTCTCCCATAAAGGTTCCCCGTAGAGGGAGGGGGGTGGGGGGACGATGAAGGAATCAAAATGTAAGGTATACTGGTTAAGCATATCAATTATAGCAGTTCGGAAGATGTGTCTTTCTTGTTACATACTTTGCTTGTGAGTCAGAAACATTGAGTCATTTTTCGGTTCATATTTCACAGAAAATGCTTTTGAATAACTGCTTGGGATAAATACGCGTGATCTGCATTTATGGATAGTTGGTCTTTTATAAAACGTAACATTTTTGCTGAACTCTACTCCTCTAATATTAAACTACCCCTGACTTTCTAGTTGACCTTTGAGCAGGTACGAAAAATACGCTGTTGACGAAACCGTGCACAGCAAATAATTAACAAGCAAACTTCGTTGCACTTGACATGCCACAAAGTTACTGTTTCATATCCACAGCACAGTTGAGTTTAGGTGTTCACAAGGAAGTTCTAATTTTCACATGATTAACGTATTAAGGCTAAGATTAACGGAACCATGATGCACTTCTCCGAAAGGAGTAAACTACCGACGAAAATGAAGAAGTAATATTGAGATACGTTGCTGTTACTTTTCTCCTGGTATCCAGATACCTTTCATGAATAACGAAGCTTCTGCACTCGAATTGACAATTCCGTAAAAATTGCGGTTTTGTGCATTTTCTTCGTTCCTTCCTGTTAGATATCCTGTGATACATTCATATTTGCAAAAAATACATTTTACGTTACCTAACAGGCCATTTATTGCAGGAATGAATGATGGCCATCACTTACCTACTACTGTCAAATTAAATAAAAATGTGCAAAAGAAATACAATTTACTGCCTCGCAAATCATAGACACGTCGAGTTGAGACACCACCGTTTGCAGTGGCTTCCAAAGGCATTTCTAATGTACTGGCTATCTATAGGTCACAATCTACGTGCTGCTGAGCAGAAATCAGTGTCTAATTCTCAGTTTAGCATCAGCATCCCTGACTGTAATCCGAGGGATGTCGACAGTCATTTCAGGTATACGACAGCGCTACAAGCCAATGACCGATGTTCTAAAGGCTGCAAAGGATTTGCAACCACAAAAATGGGTAAATAACAACAGGCATAAAAGCTACGAGTGGTTTGAACCGAATGCAACACAAACGAAGCCGGGTTATGTCGATAAGATTAAATAAGGTAGAAGAGGAGGAGGCGGAGGAGGAAATGGGGAAGAGGAAAGGGATGATGAGGTGGAGGACGAAACGGTATGAGGTACAAGAGTCTATTCGAGGTCATGCTACAGCATTCAATCATTTTGTGATCAATGGCTATCATGTTCCGTTGATGTATAAAGCCAATTCTCTCTCAATCCCTCACGCCGTTAATTATGGGCCAAGGGGAGGGGTAAGACAGGGAGTGGTATGTCAACACTGATATAATACTTTGAAAACTTTTAATTCTTGACTCGTTGATTCCACAGTTACTTGAAGCTCTATGTCTCTTCATCTGCTTTACCTCAGAGTAGGGTATTCTTTGCTTGTTCTCATTTCATATGATTACCATTACCTCTCTCTTCCTTCATCACTCTATCTAACATCAAAGCGTCGGGTAAGTGGTTGCCCGGGTGTTGTAATTAAGACATTGTGGTTGGGTGGAAGCCACAGGTTGTAACTATCTTATCTTTATTTTTTTTCTTGGCTATTTTTTTTTCTTTACACCTCGTCCGACTTCATCTCCTTACTCTGTCTGGCATGATACCTCATTTCGAAGCTACCTTATTTCACCTGATCTCGAAGTGAACTGGCTTTTTCTTATATCTGAACTTTTAACAAAGTCTTTACACTTTTGACTTTGCTCCCCTGCCATTACAAAGAAACATATTGCAAAGGCAAATTACACTTGCTTACAAGTTATATCTATCTATCAATCTACACACCCACACACACACACACACACACACACACACATATATATATATATAAGTATAATATATATATATATATATATATTATATATATATATATATATACATCATATACAGAGAGAGAGAGAGAGAGAGAGAGAGAGAGAGAGAGAGATTCTGCATTCGTAAACAGTAAAAAGCGGCAAACTTTATATCGAGGAAGTAGAAAAACTGGCCTGCAATTATACAGCGATATTTAAGGTATGCGACGCGAACCACAGACCTATCAGCGATGTCTGTTTAATAGGTATAATTCATCATCAGACTTAATAATGTCAAAGCATCTAAGAACCATGAATGTATAAGGAGCGGGACAGGTTCTTCTTGCTCTGCGTACATAATTATTGTCTTTGCTTTATAATTGCTTGTTAGTTATGTCGCGTCAGTTTATAAACGTTCTCTAGAGTCTCTAATTAGAGTGCGGGGCCCCCAACCCCCGGCCCCCGTTTAATTTTAGTGTCTTAGCATGCAGTGAACTGTTTAGCGTTTATTGACAGGAAAAATATGTTATTTTTAATCATATCGTCAAATGTTGTTCAACTAATTTCTTACAGAAAAGAATTAAGAAGTTATCAGTAAAGAGGACATAAAAAAATAGGGTATTTAGGAATAGTACCATATCGTAAATAACCGTATCATTGGTAAAAAAAAAGACTGAGGAGAAATGATTACAGATCAGATTGAGGAATCACAAGGTTTCAAACCAAGATTTTCTTTCTCAAAAGAACAGTAACGCTGTTTCATGAATTTAACTCCCCATGTTTAGATAGGGGGTACGTGACGTTACCTGAAACAAGAAATGGTATGACCGCTGAAAAGAACTTCATGTTGAGTCTGTAACTAAAAGAAGCACATGTGCAATGGACAGTTTTGATCGATTTGGAAAATGAAACTATCTGTATTTGTCCAGGTTTTCCAAGTCTTTTCTTTCACCACAAATCTATCACTGGTCTCCTTACTCTTTTATTTGTCACAGTGATCAAGGTGACTATTTAGAAATTTTCAGTCATTTCTGTATATAAGGCATATCTATATATGGTAATATTTGTTCCGAGTCACATCGGAATACATTATAAGACTTGGCGTGGTCCTTTTACCTACTGCCACGTCACACGTGAAATCATCGTTATCAGAATTTCCGGCTGACAAGACAAGAGTGGTTGACGCATAATGCAGGAAAGATGGAGAAAGAACCAACAGATACCTTTGAAAACAAATGTCAAGCTTAACTAAAGAGAAGTTAAGTACATCTTAGTTTAACCAGACCACTGGAGCTGATTGATAGCTCTCATAGCGCTGACTCCTTGAGAGAGAGAGAGAGAGAGAGAGAGAGAGAGAGAGAGAGAGAGAGAGAGATTTCCATAACCTTAGAAATAATCTGACAAAGAATCCTGAGTCAACAGAGTTCTACACACGCCTTTTTGCAGAACATTTAACAACAGGAAATTCTTGAAAAAGTTATTATGACTGTATGTAATAACAAACCGCTATTGCATTTCCCTTCCTTTTTCTCTCACTTCACCTTTAGTACATGAACACAAATTCATCTCCTTTTGAAAGCAATCACGCACATTCTCTCCCTCCCTCTCTCTTTGTATATATGCGCATATATATATATATATATATATATATATATATATAATATATATATATATATATATATATATATATATATATATACTATATATTAAATATATATATATATATATGTATTATATATATATATATATATATATATATATATATATATATATATATATATAAACTATAACCTCCGGCTGATGCTACTTGTGCCCGAACTGCTGATAGACTTGGACTGAACTGCGGCAACTTTTTTGAACAAGGGAAAATCACAGAAAAAAAAAAAAAAAAAAATGAGTACGAGTCGAATAAAAAAAATAATCAAAACGCCTCTAATAATTTTTGTTCATATTTGAATTTATTGTAGAATCACATTTACTTTCATGATTTCCACATCAATCTTTTTTGCCGCCTCTGACTGTACCTGAGGGTCTTGGAATTTGAATTGGGATATTAAACTTAGGCCAAAAGCCAGGCGCTGAGACCTGTGAGGTCATTCACCGCTGAAAATCATGCTGAAACAATTGTAAGGAGAGGTAGGAAAGTGGGATGGCAGAGAAAATGAAAAGAAATGAAAGCGATTGCAGTTAGGGGCCGAAGAGACGCCGCAAAAAGCATTAAGTAGAGCCTACAGTGAATCGCGTGACCACAACAATTATTCACGAAGAGAATGCGTTTTAACTTTACACCTGTACAAAAGACCAAAATGCATTTCTATTTTCACCTCTATGACCTTTTCATTACAATAACTAACAACTAAATACTCCATTCATAAATTTTCAAAAGCGACCGCAAATAGGAACCAGAATTTTTCTTCTATTTGTGGGGACATTCAAATTTACATTTCCTCTATAGGGCGAAATCAGAGGCACTTATTTGAATAACAATAATTTAAACTTTTTCATCGCTGTAACGCTTACTTTTTTGGAGAGTTTTAATTTCTTTCGGAGTTCAGTCATTAATTTAACTAGGGCGCCAATGAACAAAGGATAGATGGAATTTCACAGTTTCCTGTATATACTATATATACGCTATATATATATATATATATATATATATATATATATACATATATATACATACGTATATACATACGGCTTTCACTCGCCTTCTTACGTGGATTTTATGATAATCTCAAGCATGTGAACTTTCGTGCTACAATGAATATATATATATATATATATATATATATATATTATATATATATATATATATATATATATATATATATATATATATATATATATATATGTATATATATTATATGTGTGTATGAATATATACATATATATTCTTGTAAAATGTACACACACACATACACACACACACACACACACACACACACATATATATATATATATATATATATATATATAGTATGCATATACATATATATATACATATATATATATATATATATATATATATATATATATGTATATATACATATAAATTTGCATACATATGCTAAACGTGCTATTTCGGCCAACAAACTAGAAAAGAGAATTGCTCGCATTAGCATGTCATTATCTTCTGAAAATACCCTGAAATTCCAACCGCCCCCCCTCCCCCGGCTTCCCCCCATAAGACCGGAGTAATCTACTTTGGACAAGAGTAAGCTGCCAGGCTTATTATGACAAAAGGACCAGAATTCTTCTGTTAGATATTAGAGTTCTGAAAAACGGAATACGCAGAAAGTTCATCGCCTCACTCCAACGATGCGTGAAGCAAAGAACCTCTGTGATATCTCGTCGCTCCTAAATTTCCTGTGCTTTATCTTCCACAAATCTCCGTTCACCTCCGGCCTCGAGTCTCAGTGTGCTCATCCAAGTAGGTCAGGGTCTTCGAACTTCTCCGGCAAGTATATCTTAGTTTTACCAGACCACTGAGCTGATTAACAGCTCCTCTAGGGCTGGCCCGAAGGATTAGATATTTTTACGTGGCCAGGAACCAATTGGTTACTTAACAACGGGACCTATAACTTATTGTGGGATCCGAACCACATCGAGAAATGAATTTCTATCACCAGAAATACATTCCTCATTTCGCGTTTGCAGAGCTGGCAATCGAACCCGGACCCTGAGATCGGTACTCGAGCATGTAACCGACTTCCAACGAAGACCTCTTCCGTTGCCCAGACAGGCCCAGCAGACAGGATTACGCGAAAGACCTGGTCTTGCAGTTTCCGTCATGATTTCCTCTGCATATGGTATCATTTCTAACTAGATCTAACCTGCCATCTGACTTCTGATATTTTTTTTTAAAGATTCTCAGATCGACAAAATCTCTTGCATATAGTTTCGTTTGTATATATGATTCATGTTCACATAGCAATATAGATCACACAACTACTTGTAGCCATTCCAAAGTTTTTCAGCATACCTGTATAATAATTGAGGAGGCTCTGTAAGGTGTGAAGTTCCTGTTCCAGAACCACATTCCTAACTTGTCTGAAGAACATCTCTCTAACTTCAGAGAGGTGGAGATTTTACAGATGAAGGTTGGGGTCGTTCTGTCCAGTGGCTAAGTTTGATGACACATATGTAAGTCTTCCAGCATGATCGGTGATAACGAATCTCTACAGCAAATGGGTCTGGTGTTGCATCAATGAATTTCAGCATTGTTCTCTCATATCCAAGTCTTCAATGTATACTGTGTGGCTCCTGAATGTATACCAAACATCCAGGTGTTGCATAATATTATGCCATTGTCCCTAACACGATGTTTCACATCTGGTTTCATGCACCAAATACACAGATTTTGTCCTGTATCACATCAACGACAGACCGAGTTTTTCTAGGCCCAGGTTGAAATTGAACTTTACTCAAGGAAGGTTCTGTTGCTCATGATGCTCACTTGATACTTCTGCCTGGCAATTCTGACTTCTCTTTAATGTCTGCTCCAACTCGCTGTGACCAAACAGCATCATTTTACAGGATTGGTGGGAGTAAATCCAAGTGGGCCATTGTCCCAATCAACATCATCGCAAACAAAGGAAAAGGTGCCCAGGCCAGACCATTGCTTGGCATTGTCTCTTAGGTTCTGCTAAGCATCTTCATGGTTGTCACTCCGATCTTCTGCACATTCTTTATGACACAGGATACACTCACCCGCACAATCAATACTTCTCCATTTATGACTTATTATCAGAATTCAGAGTACTTGTAAATATATACGTACAGTAATAAGGTTCCAGATTATATCATGATCACTTAAAATTATAACTTGACTAATTTCACTGTTTGATTCCCAAATGTTCTGGAAAAACAAATCCAATTTTTTACAAAATTTATGTAAAAAGAGTAGTTAGTATCTTAAATATTAGCCGTTCTGTGTCCTGTAGCTCAACCGCATGCCTGAAATCAATTAAATTACATGATACTATTGGTTATCATGGTGAGTAACGTCAATAAAAATTTATTTAGAAATGAAATAAAATGACTAATATACATTTTTACACGTTTGAAGTAATGTCAGAATAGAATAGAATAACAAGAATGAGGATATGCCAAAATGACATATTTAATCATCAACTTTAATCCCTGATATCAGTAATATTCTTCTTACAGTGAAAAAAATGTTGTCAAATATGTATTCTGATAATCTGATTGGTTTCCTTAACCTTCAAAACCTACATTTAGACACCAAGAACTGATCAGAACCAAACTTGTGACGATTTTAGGTTTGAAGAATCTCGTTGGCGGCCATATTGGATTTCGCCGTGTCAGGCCGTAACGTAATTTTAAAGTAAAATCTCATTGTTTTGCGTTTTTGCACTGATGGCTTTTATTTTTCTATTGTTTGCAATTTTGTAAAACTAAGTTAGGTATTTTGCTATTTGTTTTACGTTAGTATACATTTTGGTTAAATGTACTGTTAATTTGCTTTGGTTGAAATAAATCTTAAGTTTTGTGGCGCCATCTATTGAGTGCAGTTTGAAGTGCGGCCTTCCTCAGTGTTTTTGCTTCCTTGCCAAATTTGTAACTCTGTTTATTTTTCTTTATGGTGACTGGGAGTGTGGTAAGGAGAGGTGACTTGTGACTCTCCCAAAGTATTCTAGAGGCTAGTTCAAGGCCGTTGAGGACTCTGGAGCTGCTGATCTGTCTGCTGTTGTGGATTATACATATATAACGTCCTATTCTGAAGATTTCTCGCTTGTTCTCTTGAGAACAAAATCTGCTGTCATTGAGCTGCTGCTTAATGTGAAAGGCAGTTATGCACGTGAAGCTACATGTAGGAGTACGACGAGCAACTGTGATTTAAGTGGCCTACTGTCTTAAATCTTGGCGTTGGCAGTTGTGTGTGGTTCTGGGCTCGAGAGCCTTTTTCGTCTTTCATGGATGTATCCACTGTATCAGCACCAGAGTGGCCTTGTTGGAGCAAGTAGGGTGTCTTCTCTCAGGTAAGAGGAACATCCCCTGTATCTTTGGCGAGCCGTAGACTAAAGTGTGTATATCCACCAACGGTTTTGAAGTGCAGTTCTTCTGATGGGAGTGACGTTCTGTGTCTGCATTTTTTGAGCGATATATGGACTCGTCTGTATTAGTACTGGTCTGTGTCATAGGACCAATCTGTGTGTATTTTTAGATACACCCTAAAGAGTGTGTAATTATATGGTCTAAAGTGTTTGATAGTATATTAAGGTTTAGATTGTTATGTCTTAGGTAGGATTATTGTTTCTTTTTGTATGTCCTTCCACTTCTTTCCTTTCTATTTAGTAATAGGTTAGCGTGGTGGGTAAATTTAATTTGGGTCCCTTATTAAGATTAAAATTTGGTTTCTTCTCTATGAGTAGGGTTTAGCTTTAGTTATAGGTGCCTCTTTGAGTTATTTGATGGCCTTTTGTGTTTTGACTATTTATTACTTTTTGTGAGCCATCAGTGTACGTATATTTATTGTAATAAATATTGTGAGATTTTTGCCTGTGTCTTTCTGATTTTCCTCGCCCATACTGATTTGTTTTTGTCACTGGATTTAAGATTAAAATAAAAGAACCAGTTACGACTTCCTCCTAAAGGGAGTTCGTAACAAATTTTTTTTTTTTTTTTTTTTTTTTGAACAATTCTTGTCCCTCCACATTACATAAGTCATTTCCTAGGATACCATCTATCCCAGGAATAGGTAGTTTATCAACAATGGCCAGATTAATATTCTTTACAACACCCAATATGTCAATCTCTCCTTCAACCACAGGAGCAGACACAACAGTGTCAGGAAAACCACTTAAAATAACATAGTTAGTGATCTTCACATTAAGAGGTAACCTACTTCTCAACAATAAAGATCGAGCAGCACCTGTGTCCCTCAAAAATTTGACATTTATAACTTCCTCCTCAAATCTCAGCTTACCTGGCCAAATATACTTATTAAATGACAGTCACTGGGGGTGGGGGAATCTTTCTCTTTATTACCTTTACCATTTCTTCATTCTCTACAGAATGTTGAGAAGCCTTAACTTGATTCACCAAAGCAATGGGAGAAGTAGCCTGCCTCTGTAAATAATTCTGACGAGCAAAACACCTAGCCTGGGTATGTCCTGCCTTGTTACACCAGTAACAGGTTCTACTACTTCCCACACTACTAGTTATAGTACGACTAGGATGAGCATTATCAGTTTTTGCAAAATTCCTATTCACAAAATTACCACCGGGATTACTTATTGGTTGATTTTTGACCTGAAAATTAGAATTTGCTTTAGAGTTAGCCTGAAAATTAGGATTATTTTGGTTAAAGAACATTCTCTTTCTACTCTCCCCGTCACCCTTGACCACAGGGAAATTACCCCTGAAGTTCTCAGTACCAACTTTATGGGTCAATATATATTCATCACTCAACTGAGCAATTCTGGGAAAAGAGGTCACTTTCAAGTCTTCTAAATGCACTCTTAAATCTTTAGCACACGATTTCTTAAAATCTTTCAATCAATATCAATTCCTTCAAGGCCGCCAAAGTAGTTACTTGGCGACTCTTGAGCCACAGTCATCAAAATGCTCCTGCTTTACACTGGGCAAATTCCACAAAAAGTCATGTTCGGGGTTTTGTTAAAATTCCTAAACCTCTGCCTGTAGGCCTCGGGAACCAAATCATAAGCTTTTTAATATCAAAGCTTTCACTTTCTCATAATCCCGAGATACTTGCTCCTCTATGGCATTATAAACCTTCTGAGCCTTGCCCAGCAAGCGACATTGAATCAACACTGTCCAGACCTCCCTAGGCCAAGACAACCTGGAAGCAACCCTTTCAAAGGCCTTAAAGAATTCAGGCACGTTCTCCTCAGTAAAACAAGGTGCAAGTTTTAGAGCATCCCCAAAACTAAACTTTTCCCCGATATCTTTACGGATGGGGGTACTCGCACATTCTTACCTTGCTGGATCTTGGCCAACTCTAACTCCATACCAAGCATTGCTCTCTCATGTGCTCTGATTCTCTCCAACTCCTCGAACTCTAACTTCTTTAGCTCCAACATGCTCTGAAAATCCTTTACTAGTGGCTCATTTTCCACTTTGACCGAACGAGTAGGAACAGCTGGACCAACATCATCAGTACGAGGAACTCTCTCAGTCTGACTTTTACCATCAGGCAGACTGCCGTACCCTTCAAAAATCACTCCACAGTGGGGCAGATCCTGAAAAAGACTCAATCCCGGAGCCCCTTCTACATCAGACTCACTCATGCTTTCACTAATTAATTCATCAGCAGTTTGTTTAAGTTCACACAGCCTATTCTTTACCAACTTATACACATCCTTTTTCAATTCCCTATTTGTTAAAGAAATGCCTAACCACCCAGCACAAGCTTTCAAATTTTCTTTAATCAAAGCACTCAAATACCTAACACAATCCTCAGAAGCTAAATATTCAGCAGGGTTAAACTCTACATCAGCCATAGTGAAAAGGAAAAGGAAGGTGATGAGGCACAAGAAAAATAAATACTGAAAAATCTCACCCAGAGCACAGTCTGACCACTCGCACCACCGACTGAGTTTGTCCTGGATCCTGTCACGGTCGCCAAATTTGTTACGAACTCCCTTTAGGAGGAAGTCGTAACTGGTTCTTTTATTTTAATCTTAAATCCAGTGACAAAAACAAATCAGTATGGGCGAGGAAAATCAGAAAGACACAGGCAAAAATCTCACAATATTTATTACAATAAATATACGTACACTGATGGCTCACAAAAAGTAATAAATAGTCAAAACACAAAAGGCCATCAAATAACTCAAAGAGGCACCTATAACTAAAGCTAAACCCTACTCATAGAGAAGAAACCAAATTTTAATCTTAATAAGGGACCCAAATTAAATTTACCCACCACGCTAACCTATTACTAAATAGAAAGGAAAGAAGTGGAAGGACATACAAAAAGAAACAATAATCCTACCTAAGACATAACAATCTAAACCTTAATATACTATCAAACACTTTAGACCATATAATTACACACTCTTTAGGGTGTATCTAAAAATACACACAGATTGGTCCTATGACACAGACCAGTACTAATACAGACGAGTCCATATATCGCTCAAAAAATGCAGACACAGAACGTCACTCCCATCAGAAGAACTGCACTTCAAAACCGTTGGTGGATATACACACTTTAGTCTACGGCTCGCCAAAGATACAGGGGATGTTCCTCTTACCTGAGAGAAGACACCCTACTTGCTCCAACAAGTAGGGTGCAGAGTTAGCACAAACTTTCGAGAGGGACATAGGGGCTTATTTTGTTTATTTTGACCTTATAACCAATAAACAACCTTCAAGAATTGATCCGGAAAGAATGGTCACGGATCAATGGCAGGGTCCTCTTATAACACCTTTTCAGACATTTTTAGGCTCTTCCATAGGGCTTTCCTATACCCCACCTCAACAACAACAACAACATCAAAGTATTTTGTAGGCTTACTCCCCAAGTATGTGAAAAGAGGGTTTTGGGACGATCTGGTCACGTCGAAAGAACAGATGATATAGGATGGTGGAAAGAGGTCAGAATGCTGAAGTTTTGGGAAGGATGCGAGGATGACCTGCGTTGGATAGAGAGATGGCGTATGCAGTCATTATTAGGGATGTAGATGCTTCATTTTCAGGAAGAACGGTTGGATGTGTGTGTGTGTGTGCAAGATAAGGCGTCAGATATACTGCTGATGGGCCTTCAAACGGCTAACCTTGTGGAATTTGTCCATCCGTGCGCTGTTTTTACCTTTCGAATCATAACCTGTTTTGGGAAACGCCTCAATACACACACACACACACACACACACACGCGCGCTGTTGTTGTTTTAGATTAAGCTGACCTTGTGCCCGCACGGGCTCTTGCTCAAACACAGACACACAACACACACACACACACATGCAACATACACACACACACACGCAACATACACACACACACACACACGCACACGCACACGCACACACACACACACATATATATATATATATATATATATATATATATATTATATATATATATATATATATTCTGTTTTCTGTGCGCACACACATGTATTAGGTATTCATGATTTCTCTTTCTTAGAGAATAATATAATTTTAACGTAGGTTTTTCACTCTTTCATTAAATGAATGTTTTTACTGAATTTTGCTTCAAAACCATCTATCTCCTGAATAATAATAAACCTGTTCCATAAACATCAAATTAAATCTTTTCTCTCAGCTTTCGTGTGTCCTGCTTTCTTAATTTTTCGATATTCTGATTCCCCTCCGTTACCCTCCTTTCCTTTTCTACATTTTTCTATCCTTCCCTAAACACTTTCCCAAGTTTCTTTCTTCTTAACTTAGCAGCGGGCGAAAGATATTACGGGGTTTAATAAAGTATGTGCAACCTGTTTTCCTGTATTTCTTAGCGCAAGCAACATCTGGCGTAAATTCAAGCACTTCTAGTAAATAGCCCTCACAATTATCTGCAGTGGCGTAACATCTTTCACATGGGACGTCAGGAAAAAAACGAAACAGAGAGAGAGAGAGAGAGAGAGAGAGAGAGAGAGACATTAAATTTTGGTTTTTCGTCCTTCCATGTCTTTTCTTTTTAACTGCTAAGTCCTTGACAAATATTGGCCATCTCGACCAGAAGTTTCTAGCACGGGTTCTTTCCTATTATATTTATCACAAGATGGTGCTCAATTAGTGCCATAATTGGGACCAATTTATCGCGAGACATCTTAAAAGAAAATAAAGAAAAAAAGAATTCTTTACACGGCCAAGGCTAAGGAGTCGCCTTTCCCTTGGGGAAGGTGAATACTCGTAAAACGATCTAAAATCTCATATTTTCTCTGGCAAACTCAAGTCAGAGCCAAATGATTTATTTCAAGTTTTATTTTTAAGATAACGAGAAGCATTTAATTGATTTCAGTGAGTGCTGAGCGATATATTAAGACTAATTTGGAGAAAACAGTTAACTGAAATGCAAATATATCCAAAGGAAAAGGAATAAAGCTGTTAGACTCGCTCCCTCTTTATTCATATTTCCTTTCCCTATGACGAACAGCTTTTATTTCTTCTTCATGAACGACTCGGTCTCAGGCTAAGCAACAAAAAAGGTGTAACATTCGCAGCAGCTCAAGTGAACCCTACAACAAATGAAGCAATTCAAAGAAGGCAAGAGAAAACAAAGTATGTAAATACTTCTAAATAAATCCAAAAGTAGGGTTAAATGTCTCACTCTCTGGTGATTCAATTTTAACTTTTCCTTCCTCTTTAACCGATGTATAAAGTTTTTCCCCAGCAGATGCTAGTACCAACCCCCATTCAATCTGCCACCTTCCATGCAATACAAAACGAAGAAGTAAACTTACTTCTCGTGGGGCTGGGAGAAATTTAATTACATATACGTGTGTACATTTGTATTTGTGTGTGTATGTGTGTGCAAGAGAGAGAGAGAGAGAGAGAGAGAGAGAGAGAGAGAGGTCGTGATTCGGGCAATTAATTATAATCTTAAATTTAGCAAAGGGAACATAACAAAAGAAACCATGATTCGAGCCACATTCATACGCATAAAACAGCTATTTTTATTCCTAAATGTTTTCATATCTACTTTATATCCTGTAACAAAAATAAAAGTACAAAACAAGGGAACGCAGAATTTTCAGCTTGTAGCACCTACAATTTGTAAAGTGCCTGAATCTTAGAGAAATAGACATTATGAAACGACATCATTTGAGGAATGCTGTATTATATACGATTATTCCCAAGCCTCCTCTAACATTCTTCCTAAATTCAATATGGCAGCTGAAGTAAAATATGTAGATTATTCTCCAAGATATTCACCGTACGTAGGCACCAATAACTTCAACAAACTTCATAAATAAGTCAAATATGCTAATAAACTGTCTTGTGTGTGTGTGTGTTTGTGTGAGTGTGTGTGGATTTGTGTGTAAGTGAGCGTACATCCATTCACGTGTGAATTTACGAATGTCCAGAGAAAATACCTCTTTTTACACATGTATTGTACTGCAGAGAAAAGCAGTCTCAAATAAGTTCTCAATATTGTAGGCACAAGAAAAATTTCGCGGTGTTTTCAACAGAAAAGCGATGGCATCCACTGAACACTAAAAGAGATTTACGTCGCGTTTTGCGGGATAAAGGTATTAACAAAAAGGACGCTCTGTCAAATTGAAGTCTGAGGAACGAGTTATTGAATCGTTCCCGGCAATTTGTTTATTCGACTTTAACACAACTATTCAAAAGCAAGCATTGCAAAAGCCGCTGCTCGAGCTCAGATAAACATACAATCGTGAATGAAGACGCATGTATGTATGTATGTATGTATGTATGTATGTATGTATGTATGTATGTATGTATTGTATGTTGCAATGTTTCTGATATTTTTAGACAATTACGTTAGCTTCAAACTCTTGAAATACCCCCAAATAATTTGAAGCAACTGCTTTGATCATAATGAATATTTTAAAAACGTTATGCATGCATACATACTAGGGTCATAAAGTCAATATATGTGCGCAAATTGAATAACAGCCTACTTGTCTATGTGTTACTGTATGTACATAAAAATATGTGAAGTAAACACACACACATATAATATATATATATATATATATATGCGTGTGCGTGTGTGTGTATGTATGTATGTATGTATACAGAGAGAGAGAGAGAGAGAGAGAGAGAGAGAGAGAGGTGTTTACTTCACGCATTGATACATACATACAGTACCACATAGATAAGTAGGGTGCTATTCAGTTTATGTACGGAGAGATAGAGAGTGAGGGAAAGAAAGCGTGAGAGGAGAGGAAGTGAGAGAGTGAGAGGGAAAGGATGTGAGAGAGCAGGTGGGGTATTAGGGAGGAGAACGAGAGAGAGAGAGAGAGAGAGAGAGAGAGAGAGAGAGAGAGATTTTATCGGTTCCCATTCAGAGTTATCCCGGGCAGCGACAGGTTGGTCAGCTCGTTATCTAATAAAACAAATACACAACATGGAGAACCGAAAGTTAAGCAAGCAAAATCAAAATTCAGTCACTGTCAAAATCAATCCTTTGTAGAAACTCATCAAACATACGAATGAATACAATACAAATACTGGGAACTTTTCTCTATTTCCTTTCCATCTGTACGGAAACAAAATTATGCTGGAATGAGGAGTTTAGACAATATTCCTGGAATATGGATGCATTTTTTCAGGAAGGAAGGGATGTGTGAAGGTAGCTCCTGCCGAAAAGTAATTAGAAATTCTGGAACGGGGACTTAATGAGTATGTAAATTCAATCTTGCTTACAATGAGAAAAGGTGTTCGACATCCTTACTACTACAACTACTAGTACTACTGCTGCTGCTGCTAGTGCACATGTTAGGCTAAGTTATTTTCAGTTTTTTATTATTCCGTGAATACATGTTAATCAGAATACTTTAGGATCATCTCGAGGAAAGTCAGGAACAGTGGCTTTCGCTTTCAGAAAATGTTCCATACTTATCTTACCTATAATCAGTAAAAGTTAAATCCATTTTCCCATATGACTTATTTCATTATGATAACCAAAACAGGTTTTGCGACCCTATACAGTTAAGTGGAACAAAACGTTGAACTCATTTGAAATTCCTTGATAATATCTTACTTGCGCTTAACGATGAAGTTCAAGGTTTCAAAAAGAAAGTGATGTTTAGATCCTTTCAACCACAAATTGTCTTACCGTGATTTTAACCAAGTCGAGCAGGTGCATTAACGTATCTGCAGATTTTATTACCCTATCGAAAAAAAATTCAATTCTTTGTACCATTTAGTTGCTTAGCCTTTGAAATGTTAATATCTAAAGGGTGTATATTTGAGATTTGTCTATATATATATATATATATATATATATATATATATATATATTATATATATATATATATATATCATACATACATAACAAATATATATATTATATATATACAAATATATATATATATATATATATATATATTTTTATATATTATATACATTATCATATATATATACATATATATTATATATATATATATATATATTAATATATATATATATATATATATAATTTTGAAATTGGAATAAACACACTACCATCTTAACTTCTTGATTTCTCTACATTTTGGAAACGCTTGTCAGTACTAAGCCAGAGATCCAAATGAAGAACCAAATGGAGAAATTCTGATGTCTGGGCGAGATTCGAACCAGTATCTCTGGTGTCACAACGAAATAATGATACCCACCTGACCACTTTCTTTGTGGTTAGGTGAATATCGTTAACTCATTCTGGCATTCCAGATGCAGGTTTGGATCTCACTTTACCATGTAAATTTCTTCGTTTGGTTCTTCCTTTTCATCCCCGGCTTCATTGTGACAAGTGTGCCCAAGATATGAAGAAATTGACAAAGTACAGAAGTCATTGTGATTATC
>NC_061107.1:65417674-65420174 GCF_015104395.2 Macrobrachium nipponense
CTGGCAAAAAGGGGGTTGGTGTGGGAAGGGGGCAAAATGTAAAAATAACCGAAGCGACAGATACTAGTGTCTAATCTATACTTTTCGATGTCTCTGAGATGAATAGAGACACTCCTGGTGCCCTTTAAGTGCAATTACAGCCCTGATAGCGAGGGTGGTGAGAAAGGGATGGGAAGATTTGACATGTAAAAATTCATCGTTTTTGAGGTTGCTGAGAAGAATAGTGACACTCCCATGCCTTTAAGTCCAGTTCAGCCTCAATAGGAAGTGTGGTTGGAAGGGGTGGGTATTGGTTGACATGTAAAATTAACTTAAAACTACAGACATTTATGCCTAATCCATAGTTTTCAAGGTTGATGACATGAATAGTGACACTTGCAATGCCCTTTAAGTCCAAATTCCACCCTGGGACGGGGCGCTGAAAAGGGGTGGGAAGCTGGTGACGTAAAACTAACTGAAAACGACAGATATTAGCATCTAATCCATAGTTTTCAAGGTCACTATAGATGAATAGTGACTATCCCGATGCTCTTTAGTCCAAGTTCAGCCCCGATAGGAAGGGGGTTGAGAAAGGGTGAAAAAAAAATGACACTCCCAATGCCCTTAAAGTCTCGATAGGAAGGGAGGGGGGAGGGGGCACGAAAAGGAGTGGGAAGGGGGAGACATAAAATAACTGAAGACTACAGATATTTGTGTCTATTCCATAGTTTTCAAGGTTCCTGAGAACAGTGAATCTCCCATTGCCCTATAAGTCCTAGTTCAGCCCCCAATAGGATGAGCGGTGGGAAGGGGGAGACTTGTAAAAATAACCGAAAACAACAAATATTAGTGACTAATCCATAGTTTTCTCAGTTGATGAGATGATTAGTGACACTTCCGATGCTCTTTAAGGAAGGGGTTGTGTGAGAAGGGGTGGGAAGGGGATGACAACTAAAAATAACAAAAAACAACATATATTTGTTTTTAATATATAGTTTCTGGGTCACTGAGATGAACAGTGGCACTCAGGATGCCCCTTAAGTTCAAGTTTTGCCTGGATAGGATGGAGGGGGGGTGTGTGTGTGAGAAGAGGTGAAAACTAAAATCTAAAAAATGAAAGATATCAGTGTCTAATCCATAGTTTTCGAAGTCCTGGGATGAATAGAGACACTCCCAATTCCCTTCAAGACCAAGTTCAGCCCCAATAGGATGGGGGTTGAGAAGTGGTGAACATAAAATGTTAAAAATGCTGGGCAATGTAACTAAACCAACTCTCTTAACAGGAATGGGATATATATATATATATATATATATATATATATATATATATGTGTGTGTGTGTGTGTGTGTGCATGTGTGTGTATGTTTGTATATATTAGTTTATATGGTTTAATGCACATACCTATGGGAAAATGTAATAATTGGACAACGTTAAAAAGTGAACATTAAAAAGTGAACGCTATGTATTTCCTCTGGAGTCAAGGTAATGAAGAAAGATAAAGCATTCTAAATTGGAGGAAAACCGGGATATAATGAAGCTATATTATTATCATCATAATGAATAAATACAGCATAGTGCAGTCGATTTTCCCTTTTTCATAATCTTACTTTTCTCAGACGTCTAATTTTTTTCTTCGATGCCTATTTGGAGTTTTCCTTCAAGGTACCCACGGAAATTTGTTTAAGTATATGTGATATATTAATTATATTTCAAATACTTAACGTAAACGTTTCAAAGGTGAAAACTTTAGCGAACATACTACGAAAAGTGTTACAGGGAACCAGATTCCTGTTTTTTCTTCGGCGGAATTGAGGCTCTACTTCTCTAGAAAGCAAAACACTCCAATAACTAACGTTTGACATTAAGCGCAGCGATCCTGTTGTGAAACAAGCACTAGGTTTCTGGGCAAAACAAACTCACCTTTAATGTCACCTTCTGCTTAAGCTATGTAGAAAAACACAACACTGGCACACCACGCGCACATACGGAATGGACTGAATCTATCTCTCTTCTCAGATGATTTAATTGGCATTCCATTCGAAAACAATATCCCGACTGTGCACTATTCGGGTTTCCATCATAAAAGAATTTCAGGAAATGTTATTGATTGGAGCATCAATGAAGTCAATTTTCTTTACATGATCCATCTATCAAAATATTCTGAATGACCAGAAATGTCATCGGAAATTTTAACTCCGAAAAATTGCGAAAGTAAATTCATTAACTGTACTGAGTGCACATTTCTAAAGGGCAATGTCCTCTATTGCAATAAAGTTTGTAAATAAGAGTGAGAATGGCTTCTTCTTCGTGTCCCTATTCTTTTTTTTAACTTTATTAAAAATTCAGCCAGCGATGCGTCAGATATCAACTTCAAAAGAATTAATATCGACATGAGTCCGTTTCGAAAATTCATTTCCGACAATCAGCGCAATTAGCAAAGTACTTCAAGTTACGTTAACATAATTCGAGAATCGTGCCAACGGCACGCACAACACACAAAGGGAAAATTAATATATCAAT
>NC_061107.1:65425174-65452674 GCF_015104395.2 Macrobrachium nipponense
ATAAATTGAAAGTGATAATTAAGCGAAATCGAGTTTTTACAGCTGTAGATATCTTGCGAGACCGAACCCTTTAAATTAGGTCAGTATCATAATCATCTAGGCCTATAATAAGGTACCATGCAGCACCTTTCGACCACATTGTAAGACCCATAAATAGCGGGATTAAAAGTAGATAAGTATTAAGTTAATGGGTAATCTTCACGTGGTGAAATATAATTAATAGCAGAAAATATTAATGCCTTAAAGAGGCAGCAATTGAAAGCTATTCCTTTATCATACTCATATCCGGGTAACGCTGTAACACTAGTACACATTTACGATGAAATGATCGTCACCAGATTAACTCGCAATTAATGTTATAAAAAGATTTCTCTTGCGTTTGTATGAGGTGGTGACTAGTGATACCATTATCATTTTTTAACCACATGTCGATATGTCTTTTGCAATAGTAATGTTGACCTTTACTTTTTCATGATTCCTGTATCCATTATCTTGGCTTGACAGCAGTGTTAGTTATGTATAACTTCGTATAGCCTACATTTACTCGACGTACTACATTTAGCGAAGGCTTGATTGTATTACTTAGTGGTGTTGTGGGTTTCCCAGCTTAGAGCTTAGGCTTTGGAGCATAAGCTTACATTCGCAGGCTTGGTGTGTGCAGAAGTGGGGGAAAGGGAGGCGCCGCTTAACGCTCAGTAGGTTATAAATAAGTCAAATGTATGACACCCTAACTGAAACCATTTTATGAACTTACTGAAACTATTTTAAGATCCTTATTTTCTATGATAAAAAATTCATTGGGTGATGGAAATATCAATAACAAAGCATCATCCGGGGATTTAAGACGATTAAACAAAATGCGTAGAATTTAAATCCATGATGATGAAACAAAACCTAACGTTTACTTCTTTTTAAGTAGATCAACACTTTAGAGCTGACATACCCCAATGTAACATCAATATAGGAAATATCAAAATTTGAAAGGAAATGAGATGATATTTATTTGTTAATTTTACACTAAAGCTCAGTCGAATCATACTGCTGTTGTATTGACTCCCGTACTAAATAACATAGCTACTATCGGAGTTTTAATTATGAAATGGCACGATTATAGATGCTCTTTAATATTATTATTATTATTTTGAAGAGCTGTAACCCAGTAACGGTTAATGACAAAGTGTTCAGTATTTCAACATTATGTAAATGTATATATATTATATATATATATATATATATATATATATAAATATACATATACGTATGTATACATGTACACACACACATATATATATACATATATGTGTTTATGTATATAATGCATATATAATATATGTATATAATATAATTAAATATAAATAATATATGCCCAGATAGATATTAAATAAAGATCATATACATATCTATAACATGTATACACACACACCCACAACACCACACACACATATATATATATATATATATATATATATTACAAGATATATTTATGTATATTATGCATATATAATAATATGGATATAATATAATATAACATATAATATATAATAGAGATATAGGATATATATATATATATATATATATATAATAATATATATATAATCTATATAAATTCTAAATTGTATGTGTCTTAAAATCTCAATTATGTGTTTCTTTGCTTATCAGTCATTTTCTAATTGATTTGACACTTTTATTCCCTCTAAGAGCCTCAATCATGGTTTATCTATGTGTCTACTTCAAGGAAGAATGTCAGATTACATCTTCAATAAACAACTTTATTAGATCTAGTAGGGACGAGAAGGACTGGGAATATCACGACCTTTCTCTATTATGTGGATGCGTACATAAATACCTTCGTACACGCAAAAATATGTTGGGGGAAACATACCTGTGGAAACTAGAATCCCTATTTTTTCGCATAATAACAGCAGCCGGATGTATTCTCCAAATGCTCTTTCTGGCATTCACAAAGAGACTCAAATTAGCATTTAACAGGCATACCTTTCCGAGGACGAAAACCAAGTCCTAACAATGTGAGAGCCGGGAGCTCTAGTTACAGCACAGGGTAATTTGCATTCAGCAAAGCGTCAGCTTTGTAATAACCAAAGAGGAAGCCTCTTCCATGGTGAGCGTTGGTAACCAGCTTTCGTTGAACAGCAAAAATAAATAACAGAACAATAACAAGTGATTAAAGGGAAGTAATTCCAAATACCACGCAAATGGGAGCATTAGCTTTTGTGTATGTGGAATACTGTGATTATTGTGAACACAAGTTCCTCCAAACGCATATATATTGTATAGTAATATATATATATACTTATATTATATTACTATATATATATATAAATATATATATATATGGTATACTTTATATACATATATATAACATATAATATATATAGATATATATAAATTATATCTATATATCTATAATATATATTCTAAATATTCTATCAAGTATTTCTTTCTATCTACTATATTATCTATATATATATTCTCTACTTTATATATATATTATACTATAATACCTCTATATATATTATATATATAGTCTATACATTATACGTACGTACATACACATGCATATATATATGATATTATATATACACACACATATATATATAATATATATATATATCATATATATATATATTATATATATTTATATATATATATATATATATATATATATATGTATATATATATATATATATATAATATATATATATATATATATATATCATATATATATATATATATATATATATATATATATATATATATATATATATATATATATATATATATATATATATATATATATATATATACGTACGTACATACATATGCATATATATGTGAGTGCGTGCATTTGTCACTACGTCTGTATATAAACACAAAGATGTGTATATATATACATATAAATGTATGTACATGTATATGTATTTTGATTTTTGGCAAGAGGTGGGTAGCCCGGTCAACGCCACCATATATGGTTGTTGTTGACTGGAAGACTGACGGTATAATAATTCGCCGCTGGTTCCAAAATGATTTTATTACTGTTCAGAATTCGGTTCCTTCCCAGATTTGGATTTAGAATGTTTCGGTAAATACTATGAAAGATTCGTAATTTGTAGCAAAATAGCACCACGAATGAGGAGAAGCATTTAATAACACATTAAGCAAAGAAATAAAATTAACAAATTAATAGTAATCATAATAATGTTAAGAATATAAATTACTCATCAACAATATGGTATTCCTTGAATATTATTATTACTAGTATTTACTTATTTATTTTTCTTTTGGTCTATCACAGTCTTCCTATTCGATTGGGTGGTTTTATAGTGCGGGGTTCCGGGTTGCATCCTGCATCCTTAGGAGTCCATCACTTTTCTCACAATGTGTGCTGTTTCTAGGACCACACTCTTCTGCATGAATCGTGGAGCTACTTCGGCATCTAGTTTTTCCAGGTTCCATTACAGGGATCTTGTGATCGTGCCTAGTGTTCCTATGATTATGGGTACAATTTCCACTGGCATATCCCTTATCCTTCTTATTTCTATTTTCAGGTCTTGATATTTATCAGTCTTTCCTCTCTCTTTCTCTTCTACTCTGGTGTCCCATTGTATTACGACATCAATGACTGATACTTTCTTCTTGATTTTGTCAATCAATATCATGCCCGGTCTATTTGCATGTATCACCTTATCTGTTCTGATACTGTAGTCCTAGAGGATCTTTGCTTGATTGTTTTATATCACTCCTTTAGGTTGGTGTTCGTACCACTTATTTTACTACAAGGCAGCTGGTGTTTCTTGCACAGGCTCCAGTGGAGGGATTCTGCTACTGAATCGTGGCTCTTTTTGTACTGGTTCTGTGCATGTGCCGGACATTCGCTTGCTATGTGGTTTGTGGTCTCGTTTTTCATATTACACTTCCTGCATATGGGTAAGATGTTATTCCTATCTATCATTCTTTGGACATACCTGATTCTTAAGGCCTGGTCTTGTGCTGCAGTTAGCATTCCTTCTTGTTTCCTTCTTGAGTTCTCCCCTTTGTAGCCATTGCCATGTTTCATTGCAGGCCAGTCTGTCTCATATACTGTCCGTACATTGGTTTGCTGTGCCATTCCTCTGTTCCGTTTGTCATTCTCCTGTTTCTGTATATTTCTTGGTCTTCATCTACTTTTATCAGCCCTTCTTTCCATGCATTCCTTAGCCACTCATTTTCACCGATTTTCAGATATTGTCCCAGTGCTCTGCTCTTGATGTTGCCACAGTCCTCTATGCTTAGTAGCCCTCTCCTTCCTTCCATTTGTGTTATGTATAGTCTGTCTGTATTTCCTTTTGAGTGCAGTGCTTTGTGTACTGTCATGTGTTTCCTGGTTTTCTGGTCCATGCTGCAGAGTTCAGCCTTTGTCCACTCCACTACTGTGCTGTATCTGATTAAAATTACTGGTACTGCCCATGTGTTTATGGCTTTCATCATATTTTCGGCATTGAGTTTTGACTTGAGTATCGCCCTAAGTCTCTGCATATATTCTTTCCTAATCGTGTCCCTCATCTCTTGGTGTTTTATATCCTCTCCTTCCATTATTCCTTGGTATTTGTACCTGTCTCATCTATGTGTTTGTTGCTATTCCCATCTGGTAGCTTTATCTCTTCAGTCTTTGTTATTTTGCCGTTTTGTATGTTGACCAAGGTACATTTTTCTATTCCAAACTCCTTCCTGGTGTCCCCAGATACCATTCTTATGGTCTGGATTAGGGTATCTATTTCCTTGGTGCTCTTACCATACAGATTGATGTCCTCCATGAACAGCAGATGGTTAATCCTGTTGCCTCCTCTCTTGAATTGGTACCCAGCACCCACCTTCTGTAGTACTTTTGCCATGGGAATCATGGCTACTATGAAGAGTAGTGGGGACAGTGAGTCGCCTTGAAAGATCCTTCTCCTGATGTTAACCTCTACTAGTCTTATCCTAGAGCTTGTAAGTACTGCATTCCAGTAGCGTATTGTATTTTTGAGAAAGCTGATGGTGCTTTCCTCTGCCCCATATATTTTCAAGCATTCTATTAGCCATGTGTGCGGTATCATTGAGGCCTTTCTTGTAGTCAACCCATGACATACTTAGGCTGGTTTTCCTCCTCTTACTATTCTTCATTACCATTTTTGTTGTGTGATACTGGATTACTCCATATGATCCCCAGAGTCTCTTACTCGGTTCAACTTCAGGAATTTCCTGGTGGCTGTCTTTCCCTCTTAGTTGGCTGTATAGTTTTTTCTGGTTGGTTGGTTCCGAAAAGTTCGTTCTGTTGGTATCCTTTAGTCCTATTAATTTACCGTTGGATTTTATGTGCTTTGGCTTTAAGTCAATATTTTATATCTTCTATTGTGTTATTTAGTCCTTTCTCCGGTACTTTGTAGTTCTCGTTCAGTTCCTCCCTTATTTTCTTGTTTTTCCAGGCACCTTTTCCAAGGCGGTTGCTGTTTTCGTTTCATTTGGGTGTGTTGTGATGGTGTTAGTATTCTACTACTAGTCTTGCTCCTGCATATGCCAGGTTATTTGTTTCTGTGATACTGGTGGTGTGTATTAGCCTCATTATTTTATTGACTTTAATTGTTTTCTCCCTTAGTTTTTTTGTGTTGTAAGCTTTCATGGAGGGGATCTATGTTCTTTCTGTATCTACCTTCATCCATTGTCCGATCTTTTCCATTAATTCTGTCCTCTCCGTTACTTCTTCCATGTTTATTCGTGTGCCATTGTTTGGTAGCTCATCATTCCTGTCATCTGTGGTATCGTCTTTTAGTTCATCTTCTTGTTCTTCGTTGCTGGGAGTTATTTCTCTCTCCAGTTCCTCTCTTTCTACTGTGGAAAACCAGCTCTGTTTGAGGGGTGTTATTTCTCTCATTCCAGATGTTGACCAATCTTCTTCTGTATCCTCTTTCCGTCGAGTTACTTCTGATGTAGCTTCTCCATATTTCCTTATTCTCTTCTCTTGTCCATTTCTTCTTCTGGTTTGCCTCTGTAACTCCAGTCTCTGGTTGCTGGATGACGCCTGGCTGGCTGCCGGATAATGCTCCTCTGTTGTCAAAGGTTCTACTGATGTTGTCGTTTGATCTTTCATTTTTTTTCATCATTGCTGATTTTTGCTATTTAAGCCATAGCAGGTCCCTACCCTATCAGGAATAGGTACTCATTTATAGCTGCGCAGACTGAGGAAATTGTGGTAAAGATCCTTTCCCAAGGAATCAACGCCGAAGAGAGTGGTCACCCATCCAGCGACTGACCAGCCCAATGTTGCTTAACTTGTCTATTGATGACTAAACCACTCTGCCACGGGGCCACATGTTATTATTATTATTATTATTATTATTATTATTATTATTATTATTATTATTATTATTAATTATTAGTTATTATTATTACTGTTTGTAGGTGTGACCATTAGTATGCTTTATGAGAACTTTAATGTTATTCCAGAGATTTTCACAAACCTGTTCACTAGTATATATCCAAAGAAGAAATCACCTTTTGAAGCTCAGGTCAGGTCGACAAATCATTAATAGACCGAAACAAAGCCTCTCATTAACCTCGCGGGTTTTCAGTCAATAATTAGAGTGACATACAAAATCTATGGGCATGGGAAAGATCGTTGATTTCTCGTCACGGATATTTAAACTCCAGTATTCCTTTAGCTCACAAAAGAGGAGTGGATATAGATAGGACTATTACTTCCCGTACCATCTACAGTACACAAAAATTCTCAACTTTCATACCTTCAATTTTTGTACGCTTCTACTATACAACATTTCCAATGAGACTAATGGACTTTCTTCTAAACAAGCTACGTTCTGTAAAGTTGTGAGAAAGAAAAACTTCGACAGGAGAAAATACTAAATGTGAGACTCATTAAGGGATACCCTACCTCGAGGGTTTGTCTGTGATGGGGTTTGTGGGCAACAATGTTTTGAACTTCTACTGAAAAAAAAAATTCAAACAAATTTTAAATTTGTTTAAGACTAAGACCAAACGTATACATGCAGATAATTGTATATACTTTAAGTATGCATAAATACACTGCGATTAATAAAACACACACACATACATATATATATATATATGTGTGCATGTGTGCGCGCGTGCGCACGCGCGCGTGAATGTATGCCCACGTTTCCACAGAGTTCCATTATCCTATAATTTCTTCTTTTCATTCCTGTCCTGTCTAAGCTTGGAAATAAAAGGGGTTAAGGGAAGGGTTATGACTCCCCAAACCACAGAATGGTCACGTCCATTTATAAATTTCTTGACTTAACTCAGTGAGGCCATGAAAGCTCCCAGGGCTATAAATAATATTAACTTGGGCATTACCTTGATACCTATAATAAACTAAGGCCGGCAACCCGCCTAATTTACCAATTAATAATACACATTTAAGACCCAACCCCCTTACGGATAGGCCCTACCATAACCATATAATTAACTGGGATTACATAAATAAATAACACGACCAACAGCCTCATTCAACGCCAAACCTAAACGACGGTTGACGGGAAGGGAGAGCGGCGAAGGCGGGGGCGGAGGGGGGCAAGGGGGGGGGGCAAAGGGGGGGGGGAGGGTGGGGGGGATAAGGTAAAGAGTGAGGAACATTCAAGCTACGCATGGTGACCACTGATGCCAATTTTGACCCTTAAGGACTTCACCCGAGGGAGGGGGAGGACTACGGTATAGATCAACTTCGCTTCCCTCAACTGGTGTTAATGTTGCGTCTGCAAATAAGACTTCCTCCACTCAATCCTCAGGCAATTTTCATCTCGTGCATAAAATAACATTTATCAAACTTATTCATAAACATGAACAGATTATCACACATCAACACCATACGAACAGATATTCAGGAAGCAGAAATTATAGCAGAATGCACCACCTCAGTAACCAAAGCAACGTCAACTAAAAGTTATGTAAAACAACATTCTAGCAACGAGGACGAGACATCAGAAGTAAAAGAGTCGACGATGCATCAACAGCAAATAAATTCACATTGAAATGATTACGACTCAAACATAATATAATTCACAAGACAATTTTAATATTTCATCACAATCATGTAAGCAACAATTCTCCCTGATTTTGGATGACAGTTCCATTCTTCGCAGCTTTACTAGCTTGACACTCTTCATATTGTTAATAAAGGATATTTTTTTTTTTTTTGTAAAGCGACAGAAAAGAATGAAACCTAAAAAGAAAAGCTGGTTGACAAACGCGCAACTTTTCTGAAGCCTCCTGCCGTATTCTTACACTCACTGCTGACATTTGTATTTGGAAACAACGTCCAGTAAATGAAGTAAAAAAATGGGCAGTTCAAAGTAACTTCAGGGCTTCTTCCGTCTGGTGTTTTTTTCAGGCCTATGCCGAAGAAGAGGCGGGGGGAAAGTAGGAAAAAATGGACCTCAAATGTAATAAGACAGACCTCGGGAGCTTTCAAACTTTCTCCATTGAGTGGGGAGAAAAAGGAAGAAAGGAGAAGTGGGGGAGAGGGGGAAAAGAAGAGGCAAACACGTAAGAAACCCAAAATGAGATTACGTATGTGTGAACATCTTCTCTTTTCTACTGATGTCCATTAGGCTTTTAGAGCTTCCTAGATGTGAGTGTGTGTGAGGTAGTGTGTGTGTGTGTGTGTGAGAGAGAGAGAGAGAGAGAGAGAGAGAGAGAGAGAGAGAGAGAGAGCATTCAACAAGGAACAAAAGGAATGAAAAGAATGGACGAAGACTAAAAATCACAGAAAAAGAATAATTGTGAGAGAATGTAATAAAGGCGAGGGGGAGACTTTTGAAGATAAAATATTCGGAAGAAACGAATAACTAGGTACAATTAAAAATGGGGAAAAAATTAAGTGAACAATGAAAGGATATATCAAAGAAAATGGTGGTCATTTTGGACAAAGGGCCGTAAAAGTGGAAGTAAGAATTAATATTAAGAATTTGCATGCTCATATTTGGGATTGCTATGAATGAATATACCTCCTTACGTATATACATTCAGTAGTGCACAGACATAAACAAGTTCTCTATATACTATTTATAAAGCACATGATAAATACGCGCGCTGTATTAAATGTGATGTCATGCAAGCAAGTTTCAGGGATAACAAATTGTTCTATTATAAACTATGTAGAAATCAGGACAATAATTCAGGTCGAAAAGGAAAACCAGCTCAAGACAAAAGAAACTGGTGTCCATAAAGATACAAAAAGTACAATCTGTGAGAAAAGTATGTGAAGCATCTGATGAATAGTTCCATCCCGGTGGGGGAGGACTGCCTCGGCTACTCCCTCCACTTCTTTCAGTCTTTTTTTTCTTTCTCGCCGTACAATCGTTTACAACCAGGTTCGTAATTCACTGCCCAGTTCACCACAGGAGTATGGAAACTCTCATGCCGCTCCCGCTCCCTTCTCCCAGTTCGGGGATCGCACGCGCGTTCCACTATTTCGTGTGTGTGTGTCTGTGTGTGTGTGTGTGTGTAAGTATATGGGAGACGCAGAATGACAGCAAAATTAAAACATAAGAGACTGGAACACACCTTTATTCTTAAATAATGGATACACGTGAAAATGACACTAAAAACAAGTCCAGTGAGAAAAAAAAAACGTTTAAAATCTAAAAAGAAAATTGTCCAAAAATGCTGTTAAGATGTATTTCAAATGAGATGTGCCACAACATCTTTCTCATGCCTATTGTTTAAGTTTCACTAGACTTGTACAGTGCAACTTCTACGCCATTATAAAATAATAGTAGTAATCATAATAGCTGTTATTCTAATCAAATTGCTGGTGCCCCCCACTGACTGGTCAAGCATTTGATGCGATAAGAAACGGAGAGAGAAATTCAGAACATGTGGGAGAAAACAAGGAATTAATGAATGAAAGATTGAAAAATCAACTTGTGGAAAAGCAGTGAACCGCAACGCAACAGACGATGAGAGAGAGAAAGGGGGGGGGGGGGGGGGGGGTTGGAATTATCAATTGCGACAAGTGAAAAGGAAGGAGGAACATTAAATATGAGAAAAGTTGACTCCATACAGGGAAAACTGCCGAAACCAGAGATTAAATGAAGTAAACCTTATCATTAAATGAATTGGTCAGAATCTTCAGTTAAGAACATTTGCCATCATAAGAAATGAACTTTCATCGAAGAGAGAGAGAGAGAGAGAGAGAGAGAGAGAGAGAGAGAGAGAGAGAGAGAGAGAGAGAGTACTCAAAAATTGAAAATGCTGGGTGGGTTAAATCAATCATTGAGTTAGCCTATAAGTTTGGCATACATATGTGCTCTTATACACATAACATAAAAAAAGGGTGAGAGGTTCACAGTTGATGCATATAAAGGCTTTGCAACGTCTGTGTATTTTCAATCGCAAAGAAGTTCTCTTTTAATAAGAACTACAGCGAACTCAATATGAGGAAAAAGAAGGAAAAGTGGAACTTCTATCACAATCTCAATTTTTGGAGTGAATGGCGAGATATCCCATTACTATGTTGTGAACGAAAAGTGGCTCAGAAGCAAACGCAGTTATCGCAACGGAACTGGGTTTTACTGTATCTCGTTTTACAGATAAATCATACAAATCCTCATAGAATGTAAATTAGATATAAGAGCCGACTCAGATGCCCGGAAAGAAAAAAACTTGTGGTGCTAAAATGACGATTCTCACGAAAACTCCTCCAGTAAATCTTCGTTGTGAAGTGGCTTCTATAAATTAAGTTTTCTTCGTCTCAATAAAAAACTTTAATAAAGATCCAGTGCGTCTAAAGCTGTCTCAGACTTTTGATTTACTGCTGAAGTGGAGACAAAGTCCGACGTCCACAAAGCCTTGTCTTTTCCCTTTCCTAACAGAAGAGAGAGAGAGAGAGAGAGAGAGACGAAGAGACGAGAGAGAGAGGAAGGAAAGAGAGAGAGAAGGGGGGGGGGGGGGGGGGTTGTAGTGTCCTTAAACGACAATTTGAGGAGATCAAGTGTCACCAAGTTCAGGAATAACTCCGAAGAAGTCGCCCTCGAGCAGTGAAGCGTGGTTGCAGCCTTCCAGTGTATCAGAGTAAGATATATGTACAATTAGATGGGATAACTCTGCTCTCAACTTGCGACGAAGTCCCTTTTAGAACTTCGAGAAGGCAAGCGTATCTACATCCTCGTCGCTTCCAAAGATCACGTTACTACTGTTTCCTTATGACACCTCTCATTCAGCCTCTTACGTCCTCTTAACCTTGAAAACCGCCCACACTCCTCTATCACAAGTACTTGTATCACTCAAAGAAAAATGGGTGAGGGAAATGCTGTTAAAGATGAGGGGCTCTTTTTTCTATCATTGTCAACTCACATTACATATCTTGATTCCGTTTATTCATAATTTTTGTATTTGGAAAAAAGAAAAAACTGAATAAGGTTTCCTGCTACATCGCAGTCGACAAATATTTGTTAATTTTTTGAAAGCTTAGAATCAAGTTTTATTTATATGACGTATCTTTAACAACTAGTTTCCCAACCACGTAGAAAAACAAAATTGTTTCCATACATAGACTATTTATTCAAAAATCTATCTGTAGAACCTTGTTATATAATTGTATATACTACATTAATTTTGTAACCATGATTGTACCACCTTTTTCTTAAGACTTAGTTTCCATTGAGTATCATGAAGTTGTTGCAAGTCATCATTTCAATCTTTCAAGACAACTTTCTTTAGAGTGATAAAATCATAACCTCTGGTTCATAAGCAAAGGGATGAAAAACTTCTTTCACAATTCAGACCTCTATCAATGCAAAGCTGTAGATTTTTTGTTTTCCTCCTATGAATTATGAAGAAGATTTTCAAAAGAGAGGAAACATTCTGGGCACAATCTTCGAGATTTCTATTAATAATTTTTCGTCCACTCATAACCTTTTTCTAGTAAAGTCAAGGCATTATGTCCCGATAAGACCTTTGGAAAAACAGTTGCCATTTAAATTTATATATAGCAGATCTTCTACAATGTTTAACTTTTCTCCCAGTTACACTAAACATTCGTAAGATTTTTGTCACAAATTCAGAGAAGCACATATACCACTTCACAACAAAACTTTTAAGCCTTGATGTAGATTCCCTATTCACAAAAGTACCAGTAGAGGACGTTCTACAATTTTTGAGGAAAAAATTAGCCCCCTATTCAGATCATTGCCCACTGGCTCTTGACAAAATAATAAAGTTAGTTGAGTTATGTGTTTCTAATAACGTATTTTCATTCGGGGAGTCATTCTATGAGCAAAAATTCGGGCGTAGCGTGTTTTAGCCTCGTTTAGCCAATCTATACATATACTTTGAAACTATAGTAATAAATGCAATAAAACCCACAAACATGCTGTGGATGAGATATGTAGATGATGTTATAAATTTTTGGGATAATAGATGGGGCAATTTCAACGAATTCCTTTCAAAATTAAACGCATTAGTGCCCAGCATCAAATTTAAAGTTGAATGGGAAACAGACAACAAAACTCCTTTTCTTGATGTTTTAGATTTACAGACACGACAGAATACAAATTTACCATATACAGAGAACCAACATTCTCACTTTCATACATTCACTACTTAGGTATCATGACAACCTTACGAATGTGTTCCCCAGATTTCCTGGAACAGGAATTTGAACTAATTCGTAAGAAGATTTTGCAGTTAAGGGATCCTGACCACATAATTGAGAAAGTGATTCATAAAGTAAACGTACTTTTCTACCTACCCACTCAAGACAAGACCAGGGAGACACCCAACGATAAAATAAGAATTCCACACCAGGACAGGATCTATATAATCCTTTTGACTTTACCTACCCGAATATCTTACCCAAATCCCTGAATTATGTCAAACAAAAGACAATCCCCAAGGACACAGGAGTATACCATATTCCATGCCTGGACTGTTACCAAGCTTACATCGGTTTTATGGGAAAATAACTTTCCAAGAGATTAATACAACATAAACGGTCTATAAGGTATGGACAACAGAGCTCAGTGATTTTTAACCATATAAATGACCATAACCACAGAATAAACTGGAATTTGTTACATATAATTTATAGAAGCAACTGTTGGTACAAAAGCCAGATCATAGAGTCTGCCTTAATTACACAAAGACAGGTAATGAACATCTCAAAGGGCGCATGGGATTCAGATATCATGGATAAAGTCTTCCTTCAGCCAACGCTTAAGAAGATTAAAGAGGAATTATCAGCTGGGGTGACCTAAAAAAGGCTAACTGTAGATGGATCTCTTAGAATGAATACCGCCTTTCTGTAAATTTTCTCATTCATTATCTACCTGAAGAGAGAGAGAGAGAGAGAGAGAGAGAGAGAGAGAGAGAGAGAGAGAGAGAGAGAGAGAGAGAAAGAGAGAGAGAGAGGAGTCTCTGAAATATATTCTGGCGTTTTTAAGGGCTCCTTTTATTAGATGGAATTCTGTTGTAACAGAACATTTTCACCAGTCATACATATATTTATATAATGGTCAGATTCCCCACCTTCAAAGCAACAATACAATATATGAAGTTCCCCAATTAATTTGTAGGAATAATTCCGACGCTCACCCTTCCTTCCTTCCTCCCTTCCTTCCCTCGTCGCCATTTGTTTGGCAACTTGTTATGCAGAGGGATAAACACAATTGGTCACATGTATATGCATGACGCCGTTTATACATTAACCAGAACTGTGTTGCTTCAAATGCTAAGCAGCGAACGCACGGCAAACGGACATCTCATGAAATCTGTTTATCCAAGTAAAATCTAATAAATGTATACGCTGTCCTCGCTGAATGGGGCTAGGGTTGGGGTTAGGGGTTTGGGGGTTAGATACAGGAGTTCAAATAGCACATTTCATGTGGATATCAAAATTCGGAATTAATATCCCCATTATGAGTCTATGAACTAATTGGCGTATTTCGACATCCATTAGCTTTTATCCGTCATAAAAAATACATCCATGCATATTCTGGTTTTTATCGAATGTTGCAAAATAAATCCTAATGGCCCCATTCCAGTAACGTATAGGGCATGAATTGCAAGGTTATAGATCATCAACATTACGATTCAAAAATGAAATGGATCTCTCTCTCTCTCTCTCTCTCTCTCTCTCTCTCTCTCTCTCTCTCCATTTATTCGTGTCTTCCGTCGTTTAAATTCTTTTTTTGTTGTCTGCACTCTCCCTTTCACTCTTCCTCTCCTGTGCCAATCTAATTGCGCTTGATCTTTGACTTGAAACCTCTTAGCTGGGGACAAGGGCAGTTACAAATAATTTATCTCACCGAATAATGGACTGCAAAAAAAGTGGGAACATTAAAGAGTCAAGACTGAGACAATATTCAGTGAGCACATGGAACTCTGGCGAGGGTATTCCTAGTTGCTGCCAGAAAGTTCAACGATACACAATAGAGATAAATCCCAAACCCCACATCGATACAACCACTGCTGCCACGATTACAGCTAATGACGATGTTGAGAATAATAGGAATGTAGTCTACCCACTTATGATGGTACTCCCGTTCTTATTTATATGGACACAAAATGAGAACCTAACCATGATAATGAAAGTTAATAAGTGAAACATTATAGGGAAACGGTGATCACTGAAAAAAAAAAACATTTGAACCAACGTCAAATCTAGGTAACAGTTTCTTTGAACTTAATGAATCTTCATAAAACAAATACTTTCATAAGTTATGAATTAAGCTTAAATACAAGCAGGCATACATAAGAAAAAACAAATATATTATGCGTAAGCCTAGGAAGTCTTTACTGTATACCTATGGCTATTGCTTAATTTCATGTTTATATAGCAGATTTTATAGTCAGTTTTTTTCTTTTTGTTTATTATTATTTTACCAACAGGTGTATAGCTGGGAGGCAGCAGCACTAGGGAAATCAATATGTGTTAAGATTGGAAGATACAAGATTAGAATGTAGAGGGCAGGCGAAATACAAAAACAGAAAACTGAACGGACAAAAAGAATGCGAAATATTCTTTCATCCTCGGAAAATCCCCTCAGAGATTTTTTCCCTTTTCAGCTCTCCCTCCCTCCATCTGAAATGCGTCAAGGGCACTGTCTATGTTCCCGCCTTTTTTATTTCAACCTTTCTTTCCGTAGCAGGTCCTTTCTTTTTGCTGGCCCGGGCTGGCCTATAACTAGTCCCCAAGACGTCGTAATGACATTCTGCGACGGCGGTATTGAGGGTAAGGATAATACAGCATCCATTATGGATGCCGGACACGCCTCCGTCTCCACAGTCCGACGGAGGAGAGGAACAACACCCGTTAACTCATGAGATGACAAAGCGGGGGATGAGATAGGCGGCCCCTCAAACCCTCCTCCCAACAGACATCACACAGACGAGGAATAGAAAAGGGGATGATAACAATGATGTGATGATGATGATGATGATGATGATGAGATGATGAGGAGGAGGAGGAGGAGGAAGGGAAAGGCGGGAGAGTAGGTGCGATAAAACTGGGGGGAATTGCAAGTCGATATAACACCGTGTAATCCTTGATTACGCGACCCCTAATATTTCATATATTGCATCATCATTTATGAAAGTTATTGACAATTCACTGTACACAAACAATTCACTGTAAAGTAGCATAATTACAATTTCATTATCAACGTAGCACCGGTTTTATTCCCTCACTGGTCATGAAAATTATTGATGGCAATGGATACAATCGGTGCTTCTTGCAAAAACCACACGACTTACACACAAACACAAAAAAAAAACACACACACACGTATATATATGTGTGTGTATATGTATGTATGTATGTATGTATATATATATATATATATATATATATATATATAACTGACTATAAAATCTTCTATATAAACATGAAATTAAGCAATAGCCATAGGTATACAGTAAAGACTTCCTAGGCTTACGCATAATATATTTGTTTTTTCTTATGTATATATATATAATGTATATGAATGTGTGTGAAAGTGTGTATAATCAAGTACTTGTGCTATAAAATCAGGCAGTTTTCAGTATTCTTCTGACCACGATCATCATGGAAATGATGGGGATAGCAAAGATCTGAGAATTCTGCCTTGGCATCGTCGACGGGCGCTGCATGTCCGAACTTCCCCTAAACGAGAATCATGAATCACAAGGACCAAGAGGGGTTATCCTCCGCACAATTTATGGGGTAACTAAATCATAGCACACAAATGGTTATCAGCGTCGTACGGATGCAATATGCAATTCGTAGACTATTTACTCTTTGAACGGCACAATGAAATAAGCGGTGAACAAAAATTTCCAAATCATTTTCATGCATAAAGGTGTGTATATATATATATATATATATATATATATATATATATATATATATATATATATATATATATATATAATATAAAGTATGTATATATATATATATATATATATACATACTATACTATATATATATATATATATATATATATATATAGATGTATATATATATATATACATACAATTCGTAAACTATTTACTCTTTAAACGGTATTAATGAAATAAGCATAGAACACAAATTTCCAGATCAAGTTATGTGTGCGCGCGCATGTTTGTAGGTATAAATCTAGAGAAAGTAATAAGACAAAGGTCACGCGCAAAATCGTTCATCGCCTCACTTAAAGTTAGAAAAGTTTCGAAGTGTAAATCAAAATCCGACATATCTGCTGAACCTTCTGATACAACAAGTCAAGTCAACTATTTAAACTTTCAGCTCAGCGCAAAGCCCTGCGAGATTTTTCTTTTTTTATTGGAACCTCAACGATAACAATTTTACGAAATTTGCAATACTGATTTCCTTATGATTTCATTTGCTTTGGTTTTCCAAGGAAGACAACACAATCACCAAGTTAATAATGATAAAGAACTGCAGTCATAAATTAAGGGGATGCAGCTCCAGAGGAGTGATAATTATAGCATGCTGTTATATGTGGCAACAATAACCTATCACAAAGGCAGGATGCTCATGAACGTCGTTTATCGATATTTATGTCTTGATAAATATTGTGGACATAAATCACCACCTGCACCGCTGCCTGCAGTACCTTTTCCAAACAATTAAATAGACATCAATGCAGTCTCATCTCCAGCGACAGAGGCTCAGAAAAAAGACAGAAATACATATTGAATAAACGCATCATAGCTGACCAAGTGGCTAGAAATGAAATATTTCGCATCCAAACGCTTACTTTTGGAAAGCTTTCTACGCGCAGCCAGTCGCTGGTGTGTGGAACAAGTTCGTTTACTCGTGTAAGAAAAAGTTTATTTACCATGTTTGTTAGTCGGCCAACGAAGGTGAATCATGAATATCGCAATTAAAATTCTCATCTTGCAATTAAGTCCTGTTGCCTGATAGTTTTACGAGCCTTAAAAGTGATGAATGCAATATTAATGGGCTATAATATTCGAGAACGTATAAATACGGCTCCTACCAGCGAGAAAATCAGGTAAAATTACTGTACCTTTTATGATTGTTTATTGGGTCCGGTCTTTTTCGACCGATTCTTTTGATCGTTTAACTTGACCGGACAAATTACCCATTTGCATACAACCTTTTTCCTTTTAACTTTATAACCTCCCTTTCCCCGGTAAAGTCATTAGTTTGTTAAAAATAAAGAACAAAAAGAGCCTTCACTATCACAGTCATGAAGACCGTATAACCACCAAAGTCGGACTTACATAAGATGTAGATCGGTTTCTTTCTTGATGAAAGGAAGCCATCTTTTCGATTGAATTTTCGGTGAAAATTAAGTTTTAGTGTACAATTGCCAATGCACTCTTAAGACCAAATTGAAAAATGAGCTATACAGAAAAATTGTTGCTATGTTCAGTCTACGGAACCACTTAATTTTTAAGTTAAGACAACAAATTGTACCTTGGTTAAATGATCATAAGTTCCAGTACAATAATGTTATCCTAGCAAAGGTGTGAAACAAACGACGAAACTGGCAAGGAAGGTTACACTTACTGGCAACAACTTTCTCAGCACACATACCTGAAAAAAAGATAAGAATATTCAATTTACGGTGCAAATTACTTGGTAATCTAAATGTCACAGATATTAGGCCAACTTACTCCACAAATAAAAAAGCCATGAAACATATTAAGTGATTGGTCCTGATGATTTTCTGTTGAATATTTCCCGGAAAATGGTTTAATATAAAAGTTTACTTTTGCTTTTCATCGTAAGTATATTCATACACCAAAGTCATACTTAGTTGCATTAATGTAATGTTCAGTTTTGTGTAACCTAAAATTTTAATAATAACCACTAATACAGTCCGAAATAATTGCTATAATGAACTAATAATATCAACAACATGCAACTGTTATTCATAATACTAACAGTAATATATTAACTCAGTAAAAAAAACGTTTATCGCCTCCTAACGTAAAGCCAGCCTTCTAAATAATTCGGAAGAATTTAAAGCATAAAAATGCAGTAACATCAAAATGAATATGAATAAAATATCTTTTGCGGTAAAATTCACCACTTCTCTACAAACGTATTGCGCAGATAGTGCTAACAATATCGTGGTCGATGAATACTGCAAATCATAAAAACCACATTCAATTTTAGGTCTTGAGAACAATGCCAATTTTTCCTAGAGAAAAACAGATTATCCCTGAAATTTTCCATACTCATACACACACGCACACACACACACACCCTCACACACACACACACACACACATATATATATAATATATATATATATATATATATATATATATATATATATATATACATATATACATATATACATATATATATATATATATATATATATATATATATATATATATATATATATATAATGTATTGCACGTGCATTTATATGTACATGTGATCAAATGCTTGGACGTTTGAATGCATACGTTCTTTGGATATATTGTATATTTCCAAAAAGTTTGAAATAAAACTAACGTTTACATATTCTAAAAAAAAATCACAAGCAATTCAAAACCATTTCTAAATATCTAAAGGAAGCAGGGTATCACTCACTCCATGAGGCAAAGGCTTACATTAAAAAAAAAAGATAAGTCCATTGTTAATATCATTACCATAAATCCTTTCCTTCTGATTAAGGATAAGAGTATATTCAAGCAGATCATGGAGACGATTTTGAAGTAAAAAACCTTAACTTTATTTGGCGATAACTGTTTATTCTAAATAAGAACCAAAAATGAAAACTTTTTATGTGTTATCTAACATTCAAAGACCACTTAATTTACAAAAGAGTAAATCAGTGACATCAGAAAAATGGAATCTTAAACATCCGTCTATCCTAATAGGGTGTATATTACATACTTATACATATACATACATAAATAAAGGTATAATCCACGAAGGAAAGTGAAACAATGGCTCATACCATTATGTATGCATTTATCACGTTCTAAACTTTCGTGATTCAGTTTTACATATACATACATACTTATATCTAGTATATATGTATTTATATAATATATATGTATATGTATATATATATATATATATATATATATATATTTATATGTATATGTGTGTATGTGTCTGTGTGTGTGGTGTATGAAGAAAATTTCAGAGATAATCTGTCTTTCTCTACGAAAAATCCTCAGTGTTCTCAAGACCTAAAATTGAAGGTGGTTTTTATGAGTTGCAGTATTCATCAACCACGATATTGTCAGCAATATCTGCATAACACGTTTGTAGAAAATTGGTGAACTTTGCAGCAACAGATGTGTATATATAATTATATTAATATATATATTATATATATATATATATCATATATATATAGAAATAATATATATATATATATCATATATCTATTCTAATATATATATACATTATATATATCTAAATTATATCATATTTATATTATATATATATTATATATATTATATATATATATATGCGTGTGTGTATAACTGAATCACGATGGAACGTGATGGATATATATAAAGATAAAATCCATGAAGGAAAGTGAAACGGAGTACCGCTACGAGACCTATCGACTTCTCGCCTTTACTAAGCAGAGTAAAGAAGGAGAAGTCGACAGGCCTGGCAGCGGTATTCCATTGCTTCACTTTGTTTAGTGGATTTTGTCTTTACTTATATATACATATATATATATATATATATATATGTATATATATGTATATATATATATATATATATATATATATATATATATATATATATATATCTATATATATATATATATATATATATATATGTATTTATATATATATATATATATATATATATATATATATATATATACATATATATATATATATATATACAAACACATTTACAGGCATATATAAGTACTAACTACAAAGGTAGATATTTATAGGTATGTGAGTGTAAATAATGACAATGATCATCATCATTCTTTATATTTGTATATTAATATTAATAATAGCATAACCAGTAAAACATGGTGAAGTTATCCTTACTGGGTTTACACATAAAAATCGTCAGAAATGTGCCCTTATGTATTAAAAATAAGGAAATGTATGTATACCTACAAGTATGCAAAATTATATATTATTGTAGTATCTGTGCACTTACTGGGGATACACCCAATTACGATTGTTAAGTATTAATGATAGCAACTATAAAATATCTCGAACGTACATTCAGAAAAACAAAGTAAACAAAATCGGTTTTGTCGATAAACAAGACATAAAGAAAAATTCCAGCCAGTATAGTTAGAGGTAATGCTTATCTACAAGACGACCTGTTCAATTAATCTTGTTCAGACGACTTCTGCCAAGAAGTCGACATATTTATGTTACATCGAAAACGACTATTCCGTAAATATCAGCGACATTAAGCCTCCACCCTTCAGAAAGACATTTAAAGGTCGCGTGATTTTTTTTTCTTCTAATTACCTTTTTTTATCGGACTACAGAAATCCAGATGCCATAAATAACCTCGCAAAAACTCAGCATGTTATTTACGTCACAGGATTTCAGATTCTAATCGCAATGACGATGGCAGGAGGAAATAAAAACCGAGAAATGTATTACAGAGAACTTTATTTTCTAGCGATACCGAATATGAACCGCGTAAATTCCAAGCCCCACTTGACAAGAGAGCATTCGTCCTCTTCCGCACCGCAGCATCTTCCCCAGTTCCTCAACTTCGTTCAAGGATCTCCCAGACGACACTCCTTATCTCGAGACAAGGGAGCTATCTGATAAGACCAAATCCTTGATGAATAACCGGTGACTGTGAAATTAGCACTGATAGATCTAACACAGGGTCTCCATCGAAGCTGATTCACTGGGCATTCGAGACCTGCTGAAGCTGATGTACCGGGTATCCGATAAAACGCCCCTTCCCTCCCTCTTCCTAACACCTCACAAACTTCGTGAGACAGCGGAGAGTCGGAATGTGTATCCTTCCAGGGCATGGCGGCTCGTTTGGCATCCGGAATTCTTTTTCTATTAGCTTTCTCGCTTTTTTGCCGATTGTTCTTCATTGCCGCCGACCTCCACGAAGGCTTTTAAGGACGGCATTTGCAGTGGATACATTCCGCTTTTCTATCTCGAACTTTCCACTCGCTCAAACTCTCAAGACGTTGGGAAGGAATTCAAACGTTTCAGCTATTCAGTTGTGGTCCAAGTGGAATGTGACATTCGTGATGATGACTGATAAACTATTTAAAGCGTCCCAAAAGTGATGTTAAGTCAGGCAAAGAAAGAGACAGACAGAATGTGAAATCCTCTTTGGAAAATCTTTATTCTTTGCCCATATGGACTTCCTGAATAATTCCGAATCTCGGGACGGTAGTAAATGCAATCCGATGCTCCACGAAGAATATGCAATTTTACTTTATGCAATCGTAAATACTCATATTAGTGCATGGTATTATAGATAAGAACGTGGATCTTTATTTCATGAAAGTTCGTAGCTACCTATGAAATCTCGTAGTTTCACTTTAAATACTACAATTTCTTTTCTACCTGAACATAGTAAGTTAAGCGGGTTGAAATAAATAACAAAATAAATATGAACAATAAAGTAATGGAAATACAGACCTCACCAGTCGGATGATAGAGCGATCTAAGTAACAGTTAAACTTACCAACCTATTTTATCCACCTTGGCGCTTACACTTACACTCTCTCTCTCTCTCTCTCTCTCTCTCTCTCAGAAGTGCGAAACATAATCTAAATATTTCTTCTACAGTTTTGGTTCCAACATGAAGGTGCAAATCTGTAAGATATTCGAAATAAAGAAAATATAGATTTGGCAGAAACTACTCTTTTAAGAATGCGGAGATATGCACAAGAAAAAGTAATGCAGAAAAGTTTCATCGGCGGCGAATGCACAGTTCTACACCAGCAAATCTATGAACGTCTTAATGAGCAAACAGTTTTCGTCGAACCCTAACAAAGAAACAAGTACACACATGATCTTCGAGAGCCCTTAAAAAAACCAAAGCATCGTCTTAGGCCTAGGAATAGAAAAGCCTACATGATGAATATGAAAACATCAAACAAGAGAGGCTAACGATACCGAGCGTAATGAGTGGGTATTGTATGCTCGTGAGTACCAGCCGTCAAGCCTGACTGAATAGAGAGAGAGAGAGAGAGAGAGAGAGAGAGAGAGAGAGAGAGATTCTGCAGAAGCCCCACAATGCGACTCCTTATTCTCGAACGTACTAAATTCCTTCACATTTCCTTATTACCCCAATCTTATTTCCTCTTCACGCTCTTTCTGCTTCTCTCGCGCCCTTTATCTCCACCACGCCGAAGTTCTCACTCCTCCATCTCCTCCCAGCCATCTTCTCCCACTTTCTTTCACCAAAGCGGTGCCCCTTCCTCGCTGAGGTTTTACAGTCCAAGGGGTTAACCTTTTGCAACAGCTCATATCCCAAATAGGAAGGATGAAATAATGGGCTTTGTGAAACCCCTATTCAAGAATTTCGGTCCGGTGGGCCCTCACCTCCGTCCCATGAAATCCTCGAGGTTCCAGCCATCCCTCAATCCTCTTTCTATCTTTCTATGCCTAATCAAATCCTCTGCTCCAATGAAAGCTCAGTGATTGAACTGTTTACAAATGCTCCTTGAGATGAAATAATACATTACATAGAAAAAAGAAAAGAAAAAGAAGAATACATACGCGCACACAACACACACACACACACACACACACACACATATATATATATATATATATATATATATATATATATATATATATATATATATATATATATATAAGCGAATACCACGGGAAATGATAGTCGTGAATCCAAGCGCTTTCGTCTTTATTCAGACATCGTCAAGGAGCTACTTGACGATGTCTGAATAAAGACGAAAGCGCTTGGATTCCTGACTATCATTTCCCGTGGTATTCGCTTATTTATGAAGTCACGTGCATCTACTGTGATTTTTTAAGCATATATATATATATATATATATATATATATATATATATATATATATATATATATATATATATATAGTGGTCGAAATCATTGTGTACAAGAGAGAGCTTGTAGATAGTGCCAATAAGCTTTGCTTAGGTAACCTATATAACACTATTCCAAGCTCTATTATTTCTACGGTAGTCCTTCTAAAACATATTTCGTTGAGCAAACTATCTAGATTTCATTTCGTTATTGATGGCTTAATCTTTTTAATGGCAAAGAATCGAAACCCAGTTCACGTCATAGTGAACCAAAAGGAACTTTACTCATTTTATGGTTGAGTCTAACTAACGCTTTGTTTCAAAATAAATTAAATCTTCAATCAGTTCACAGACAAGTACCAAAAGCGATCTTCTGTTTCAATGCACATTATCTATAATTATTTTATATACTAAAAGGTTTAAGCTCTATTTGTTTAATATGAAACTATCAAAACCTACTTTTATTTTGTGATAAACTAGACAGCTCATTTCCATTTCAAATCAAGCAATTTGCACTTCTCCTTTTATGATGATTTATCGATGACGATTCTGTTTTATGGGAAACTCCACACTTATTCTAAGGCTTGAAATCTGCATCTCTTCGTTTTATGATAAACAATATCTACTCCTATCGTTTCATGTTGCTGCATTTCAACTTTTCTCTTGTTACGGAAAACCCTCTGAAAAACATCCATTTACAAAGACCACATTAAACTACTCTATTGAAGGAAAACTACCTAAGTATAACTTCTTTTACATAGTGCATAGTACAAACTCTCCTTCACCAAATGGTAAAAGATCTAAAATTCTCGTAATTTCAAGCCAAAAATATCTAGTAAAAGACATTCCGAGTATTCTTTTCATTATATATAAACGTAATTCACAAATCCGTTTTCATGATTAAAATAACACCAAGCTGAAGACATAAAAATCCGTTTCAGTGGTTAAAAAAATTTAAGCATTCAAAAGTACGTCCATTGCAAGAGAAAAACCACGAACGAGAACGTCACAGCAAAACCAGATCTTATTCTCCTCCATAGTATGAAAAAATGGATAAAAACAAAGGAAAAAATCAAAATAACAGAAACCTTCTGGAAAATTCCGCTATCTCAGTCAGACACATCTTATAAGGCTAAATAATTAAGATTAATTTGACATAGAGTTTCCTTTTATTTGCCAGGGGAGCCGAAGGGTAGAGAAGTACTGGACTCACAGTAAATATATTATTTACTTTTATGATACGGCCTCCTACTCACTTTTTGCTCTTCTCGGTCATTTTTTCTTCTTCTCTCTATCTTTTTGCCTGAATTCCCTAAGGGAGGAAAGCGAGGAAGAACTCAGGTTTTTGGGGGATGGCTCTGGAGGTGGAGGGGAGGGAAGAGGAGGTGTCGAGGGGAGATGATGCCGAAGGGGAGAAAATAGGCTGATGTGATAGACACAGATGGCCACAGAGGGGAAGCGGCCGATAAGTAGGATCAGAATTTTGAAAGGAAAAGTGAGAGGCGGAAGAGGGGAATTGGGAATGAAGGAAATCCAAGGACCGCCATGATGGTTTGGCTTGTCGCATCATTTTTTTTTTCTTCTTGCTTAAACGAATGAAAGACGAAAGACGTGTTTCCAACTATGGAAAAGTAATAAGGCACAAAGCCCCTTAATAAAAGGCAATGAGGGAAAGCAAAACAGTAACTAATATTGAACTAACATTTAGATATACTATATTTCAGCGAGTTCTTGCAACATACTGTGTACTGTATGGGATCATCGAGTCACTAACATAATTGTCAAGCGTTTTCCGGTAATGGTGTTCAGTTTTAAACTTTGTACAAGGATATATATATATATATATATATATATATATGTATATATTATATATATGTATGTATGTATATATATATATATAGAGAGAGAGAGAGAGAGAGAGAGAGAGAGAGAGAGAAAGATACTTTTATTATGTCTTTGTATTTTACTCTTCAGTAAAATGAAAAATTAGATTTAATGCCGAATTTATGTATGACGTCCATAGCAACAAGTCACTAATAATAATAATAATAATAATAATAATAATAATAATAATAATAATAATAATAATAATAATAATAATAATAATAATTTTGTTTTGGAAATAATGAAGTGGCTTACATGTGTACCTTCTAAAAACGGAACTTATTGCTATAATTCAAGCTGAGGTACACATCAACCAACAAGATACGAATTTCTGAAGAAAATCTTATTGATGACCATGAATGACTTAAAACAATGATTGAGACCAAAACAAGTTAATGCTGGAATTGGCACAATGAAAGAAAATCGATCACACCATTCTTTAGCCACAAATCTGTACAAATTGGGGTTCATGATTCACAAAATCTTGAGAACAACGACATTCAAAACGCAGCTGTCATGGGCAGTGGCCGCTAAATTTTCCCGCAAATTTTGTAGCGCCACAAACCAAACACCAAACAACGTCTGAAACCTATATATCGAGTACTCACTCACTCGTTCTTGGGGATCCTCCTCGTGTTGAGGATTCAGTCCAGAAGTGCTTTATGCTCTTTGTCCTGTGGACTAATTCACTTGGGACCCATTTTGCATGACTGATTCTATGGTGACAGTAGAAGACACAAAGGTACAAACACATAAAAGCGCTCGAATTTGCAAATACTAAAAGCTCAACTGCGAACCTCCATCTCAAGCAAAAACGCATACTACATATATACAAAATCGTATCACGCAAAACTCCAAACTTCTTTGAGATATAATAATCACACGTCATAGTTTCTCATATACATATTAGAAGAAAATTTTACGCGAAAATTAATTTCCATCGCCAGCGGGATATTTATCAGAACAATAGATATACAGTCCTTTTCTAGATACGAGCTTAGTATATATAATGCAATAAATGAAACTGCAGTATCACCAAGAGAGTTAGAAAGGATAAAAGAAAATATATATGAAAAGTTATAGAAATAATCCAGTATGGATCTGACAGTAACAAACCAGGGAATTCTTGACTGCTGAGAGTTGCTACTGCAACTTCTTCGAACTTAGCAATTCCGATGATAAAATCAAATATATGAAGCTGTTTCACAATGCAGCTTTACCATTTCAGAGGGCTATTAGAAGGACCCTCCGTTCTGCCGTGGAGCTTTTATACCAGCTTTATTCTGTTAATCTTACAAAAATTCACCGTATCCAGGTAACAGAATATGACAGGAGAATGGAAAGAGATGGCTGTGAATTTACTTAAATAAAACCGCTTACGATGTCTATATGCAAGCGATATGCATGCAGACTCCTTTAGATAATGTAATTCGTTTTATCGTCCAAACATATAGAAAGCATATTGAGAGGCACTAAAACTGTCTACAAAAGCAAAGTTGCTGGACGCTCCCGAAGACCGAGGGAGAGAAAAGGTGTAGCATGAATATCACCATCATCTTTGGTTTTCGTTCCTTATCAAGTCTTCCTATAATTCTATCTTATCCCATAAAGGAGAGCTGTTGACAAAAATACTGCAGTTTCCATTTCAAAGTTTATACATGAGGCCGGATCTAAGAAGTACCGCTGTGTTATTCTGTCATCAGGGGCCAGACGTCAATATTTGATTACACATCTCCAGGCCAATCGCTCCCCTCCCTAACACCCTTGGGGAAGGTTAGTTATCCCTCACATACCAATAGAGGGGAAAACATTTTCTTCTTCCCAAAGCTTTGTTTAAATGCTCTGCTCGTAGAAAGTAATCGACAAAGCTGTTGCTTCCGAAGCCTTACTTTTAAAAAAGGCTTGTAAAAAAATAGTGTTCGTTACGACAGCCACCTTTAAACAATTCTCTGGCAGAAAATGAATACTTTAAACGTTTTCTAGCGTTACAAAAAGCTTTAAGGTTCGCTTAACCTCGCTCTACCTTTACTGTGGCTGTTTTTCCAGCAAATCGCTTTTAGAATGGAAGTTTGAATTTTGACAACTGGTAGCAAATCTTGATAAGTATGCAATTATTCTTTTAAACTCTGTTTAAATAAAAC
>NC_061107.1:65460174-65465174 GCF_015104395.2 Macrobrachium nipponense
AGACCACTTTCTCTTGAAGATTCCTCTCCTACAGATCTACTGAAATGGGACAAGCCGAAGCAAAAACCGTTCAGTTTGGGATTCAGTTTTCCTCAGCTGGCAAAGGTAAAAAATAGAAAAAAAAAGAAAAAAGAAAGCATTCACTCTCTTGTGATGAGCTAATTATAAATTCTGATGTGCATAATCATTCGAAAAAACGAAACATATATGCAGAAAAATTATCTGTTATATCTTGTAAGTGGACTGTAATACTTGAAGAGAAACCTCCAAAAGGGAGATATTTCATTTCATTTCGTGATTCTATTTGTCTTAAGTAACGACTGAAACGCAGGGGTCTGCAAGGGTTCAATGTGTGTAACGTCAACTTCCACATTTCCTACTGTAGCTATTCATCACTGAACTAGTTCATCAGTAAAACCCGCTATTTTCTCACGATCCTATTGCTGTTTCTTATTTGTCTCCTGGCCATGATTGTGTGCCATTTCAAACCGTGTTGTACTAATCTTTTTGTTGACGTGAAAGAAAACATATCCCCTATCTCATGCCTGTTTCTTCCTTATCTTCATCAAACAATTCTTCTGTTATAGCTGTAAAGTTATTTCAGAATTTCAGCAAAACTTTTCAAGTTTCTTTTGATCTTCGGTTGCAAGTTTTTTACAACGAGCCAACAAGCTAATCTTCAGTCAAATTGGAAATATTTACATCTTTTCTTTGGCTCTCCAGATATTTACTTTTACCTTTCATATAGTTATTCTTACCTAGAATAACAATAACTTTCGTCACTTCTGCAATGCCTGTTTCTAGAACATTATCTAGTTTTGCTAAATATTCTGTTAATGTTACTATAATGATTTTTTTTCGCTGCAGGCGCAAGGTATAGAGTAACAGATCTTACAAAAGAGGACAATAATGTATAATTGGAAGGCATTCTATTCACAATAAAACATGTGTAAAAAAAAAAACTCTTAAGACGTAATACAAGTGAAACTAGTTTGGCCTTTAGGGAAATTCAGCCTAAATTTCCCCTTCTCTCCCTTTCCCATAGAATAAATGGGCATACATTTTCCCTACTTCTTTTTTGTCGACGGATATGTACGGATGTTGCCTTCGGGGCATCCATAGTAAATGACGCGCTGGAAATTTCCTAGAAATTGTCTAGAAATTTAATTGCCAGAGGTGCATTCTCCAAGTCTGGGTTACGTTGTTGCTCGAGATTAAAAAAAGAAATGGTTTTTCCCGTCTAACGATTAATCTGGAGGCGGTGTTAAGGTCGGGGATTCAAAGGGACTTCTCTCTTGGGATATGACGTGATTACAATGTGACTTAAAAGACTTACTTATTTGTTATAGCAAAGAAAAATTCTAAAGCTACTTCATTTTTTCTTCCCTCTTTTTGAGGGGGGAACATATTGTTGAGAGATGGTTACGATGAGATGGATGCAGGAGGTAATAATAAAGTGAACGAATCTGACGAAAGAAAACCAACGAAGCTAAAGAAGAAAAGGAATTTATAGTCTTGAGGGGGAAGATAATGATTCAAATAAAATAGAAAAGAACTAGGGAACTTATTAGCAAGATAGAAACAAAGGGTCTACAATACTGAATTTATTTCATCTGCATTTTACTTTAAATTACTTCTTTACAAGAAGGCTTAAAAATTTACTTACAGCCCAGAGAGCAAAGTTCAGGAAGCGTCCAACTAAACGTAAAATAAGAACTTTTCTTAAATATGAATGTCCATTTACATATTAAAAAAAGAAAAGAAAAGACAAAAATGACGGTTGATTGAATCCAGGCCATCCATTTCAAGCATCGTGATCCAATAGCTCGACATACCTCGCGCCAACACATACAAACACCAACCCGGTCCCCGATTTCTCGTGTCAGGAAAATATACGATACGAACTTTAGAAGAAGCAACGGGTGTTAAGGTTTAAAACTATGATAGGGAAGAATAATAACTCTTTCAGCACGAGACAGAGACAACAAAAGAAACTTCCAATAACCGAAGTTTAGAGAAAACTTCCTTCCATCCTACACCAAGGGCTTTTGTGTACAAGATGGCCGGTTTTCACCAGAAGATCCTCGCACCTCTCACTTTACCATACTTTTCCCTTCGCTTTTTCGCATCTGCTTTTGACAAAGTTTCGTCCCTCAATCTCAGTGTAAACAGAGAACGAGGGTGATAAGGATTAGCGGAAAAGATAGCCTGTGGAAAGAATTTGAATTATAAAGAGGAATTTGCTCAACGAAGACGACAAAAGGAAAGATATAATAAAAAAAATTGAACATTAAAATTCAGCATACACAACCCACTAATTTGCCACTTACAGAATAGGTTAAGCTTTTCTTGGCAGTCTAACTGTACATCAGTAATATGCTACTCACACAAGCAAATAAATATAAACCTTAAAAGTTTCCCTCCGTAAATGGAAGTCGTCTACATAGAAGAATAAGATGAGTTGTACACCAACAACATATATAATCAAACACACACAAACACAGTTACATACCACACACTAACACACACACATATATAATATATTCAACATAACATTATTTCCCATTAAAAGGAGTGGGTGGTTTTTCCCATAAAAAAGAGTGGGTGGTTCTACGGAAAATACAAGACGGGCTACTTCTCTATTCATCTTTTAACACCTGAATTGGGGATAAACACTTAGGTGGAAACTTCCATAACATTAGTAGCACTTTATACACTACACAGAAAGCTCGACGCATTGAACTCTCAAGAAGGTCTTGTGTCATTCACCTCTGTCTTGCATGTATTCTTACTTTACTGATATAAAAGGGTAAGTGCAAGGCATCTCGCGTACTTTACAGTTTTATGACTGCTGTATCTTAAACAATGCACTATATATCCATCTTCTATACTCATTTCCTGATGGTAGCTTTGACTTCTGTACGTTTTTGCTAGCAGATGAGCAATGCGAGAGTCTCTTGATAACATGTCAGCAGTTGAATCTGAACCCAGCCCTCACTTGTCAGCGATGTAAAGTCTCAGAGACCAGGTAGATCTCTGTTTCTTTCATTCCTCATCAAGTTTTATGCAGTCTACATTAATGTCAAGGCATTTTCAACTGTTGCAGTTTTATAAAAATCCCTTCTACTCTAGGCTAACCTGGCATTAGTTTATTACATATTCATGAATTTTTTTTTTACCATACATCAAACAATTCTCAATTTTCCATAGATTCTCAACTTGTATTCACTATCCTTACACTGTAAAACTAATTTGTATTCAAAGAACTTTGCTGTAAGCCTTAACATAAGAAGGTTTGTTACCTTCCTTACTCAACTGTACTAACATATAACCAAAGAACGCTTACAATCCTTTAATCCAATACTTTCTAAGGCCTCTCTTATTTCCTCCGAAAATTTATTTCTTACACACTATGTTTAACAATTTTCCCCATCTGTTTCACTTATGCTAACTCTTTTACCACTACCTCATTTCCCACCTTTTCTATCCCTCTTTTTCCACAAAAGCTATGGAAATGGGGAGGGGCTTAGGTCAGTGGTAGAGCTCTAGGCTGGCATGCACGAACTCTGGTGTCTAGTGTCGCTCGCTGGCAGCTGTGAATAGGTAGGCACTAGTGCATAGGTGGGAGACAAAGGTACAGGAGGAAGGATCCAGTCACATTCTCCAGAATTCTGGGTCCTACTGTCTGTACGAATCATTTCCTAAATGTTATTGACGATACTTGATGGACTTTAAGGTTATTCATTCACTGGCTTTAATTCTTTATTTCCTTTGCATTCAACATCCAGACTTCATGTAGAGGTGCTCAAGAATCCAATAAAACAATCCAACTTTTGTTTCACTAAACACATCTCTCCTCTTTCAAAACTTGTCCGGGAATATTACTACCCTCGCTTATTTTGTGACGCACATCTCAACTCGCCCTGACATGATATATCACATTTGTTCCCGCATACCAATGAAAATGAACTACTTTCAATTTTCCACCAACCATACCAATATTCATTGCCTCATCTTCCTGCTTTCCATTTGCCCTCATAACCATTCTCTTCCTAAGGTTAACTTTTACCTTTCCTCTTTTTCAGTCACTCCAGTTTCTCTCCATTGTCACCAGTGAGCAATGACATCTGCAAACAACAACCGCTCTGTCCACAGCCCATTTACTTATACAATTTTCTTGTAATGTCCTTTCTCTGACTTCCCTTAAAGACAGACATACTAACACTGAACATCACAGTCTGAAACCTTCTATTTACACCATAAAATTCACATTTTCCATTTACATATTCTTTCAAATTGCTATCATCATAAAAACTTTACTTTGCTATAATCACGAATTTTTTCATCATTCTCAGTTATTTATCCTGTGCACCAGGCATCCGCAGTACCCTCTTCAGGGTACCACTGTCACTTCTAGGATAGTTTTTTTTAGGGTGGTGTAGAGCACAGAAGCTTTTCCCAGTTACTCCTAAAATTCACACCTAACTGTTTCATGGTAGACTCGTGACCCACAGATCTCCTGCATTGTTTAAAATCACACAGTTGTTTTTATATTAACACTTTCCGTTGTCCGCCTGACCTCAGTGAAAGACCTACCATACACCTTTCCGGTATATCAATTAATCACTCATTCTTTGGAACCTCCTCTTCTTACAAGGATGCTTAACAATTTCTGATCAACCACTCAATTACACTTATCATATCTGTATCCAGGGGTTCTCAACCTTCTTAATCTTACGTACCCCTTGATGTCTTTTAGTATTGGTCTAGTACCCCTTACCCATAATGCAGCAGCATCAGGAAGGGTAAAAAGAAATGCATTGTTTTATGACGTAGTTTATTAAGTTTAAATTGCATTATATATGTGGAATAGACAAAATTTTCAATTACTGAGAGTCACAATGAGGTAGTGTTGATAGGAACTAGTACTTCACAGGGAAGCGCTATGTGGCTGACTGCTAGCATGCAATGTATTTACTAAAACAGAACTATATTAGAGA
>NC_061107.1:65470174-65485174 GCF_015104395.2 Macrobrachium nipponense
AAAGAAAAGTGTGTATATAACTTTTCATATATATGCATGGGTTCATACATACATTATATAGGAAAATGTCGATAAAGTAGGTGTACATGCATCTGCTTTACAATACATATTACAAATTAAAAACTTTAAATACGTTTTCCCGCACTTAAACGACAATAAATACACTCACAATATTCGTATAAAAAAGTATCAGCCACTAGATAAATTATATAGATTTGCAGCTATGTCTAGTCCTTAGAAAGTTTGGGACCTTGGCAAGAAGCTATCCAGTAACTTTAAAACTCAATTTTATACTACTGAAAGTTATAATGGGGTGTTTCACAGCTACACTGGGTTGCTGCTTAGTCACGAGGATGGATAACAGATATCGCACAAAACGAGAAATTGGTTTGTATGTATGTATGTATGTATGTATGTATGTATGTATGTATGTATGTATGTATGCATTTATATACTGTATATATATGCATATATATTATGTATATATATATGTGTGTGTATATATATATATATATATATATATATATATATATATATATATATATATATATATATATATATATATATATATATATGACTGGTAAAAATGTTCTGTTACAACAGAATTCCATCTAATAAAAGGAGCCCATAAAACACCAAAATATAGAGAGAAAAGTGCTATATTTCAGAGACTGCTGTCTCCCTCTTCAGGTAGATTGAATGAGACAAATTTACAGAAAAGGTGGTATTTATACCGCCTGTGGATGGATCTCTTGGTATAAATACCACCATTTCTGTAAACTTTTCTCATTCATCTACCTGAAGAGGGAGACAGCAGCCTCTGAAATATAGTACTTTTCTCTCTATATTTTGGTGCTTTTATGGGCCCCTTTTAAGATATATATATATATATATATATATATATATATATATATATATATATATATAAAGAGGTTCCAAATGAGATATTATATCAGTAAAGAGCAGGGTCATTAAAAAACACCATAAAATCCATGGTATATTCACAAAAACGTTTCGCACATAATCTCAGTGAATCAGCAGTCTGTAAAATTAAAACATACTCCTTAATATAATATTTTTGATGGGTATGTTTTAATTTTACTGACTGAAGATACTCTGAGATTATGTGTGAAACGTTTCTTTTGAATAAACCATGGATTTCATGTTTTTAATGTACCATACTCCTTACTTAGATATACATATATATATATATATATATATATATATATATATATATATATATATATATATATATATATATATGAATAACTTGATCACGAAGTATATAAAACGTGATGCTATGTATAAATAAAGGTTTTTTGCCACGAAGGAAAAAATGAAAAAGCGAGATAGCCAAGTACTTTCGGTCCTGTTCGGACCCTTTACTGAGGCAAACTGATTTTACAGAGAACAACATATTAAGCTTTCTTTTGACTATGTTGTTCTCTGTAAAATCAGTTTGCCTCAGTAAAGGGTCCGAACAGGACCGAAAGTACTTGGCTATCTCGCTTTTTCATTTTTTCCTTCGTGGCAAAAAACATTTATATATATATATATATATATATATATATAATATATATATATATATAAAATTGAAATCCGGTTACTTTAACACCCAGTAATTTTTTTAGGAAGGATATATTTTTAAAAGAGCTTAGAGCAATTAGTATCTTATTTAAGAAATAGAATTTGATTGTTTAGTTAATTGAAGGCTTAGTTTATATATATATATATATATATATATATATATATTATATATATATATATATATATATATATAATTCATATATATATATGTATATATATATATATACATATATATATTCAATTGAAGTCTATTATTATCATTTAGCAGTTGCAAGCGGGCCCACGGCAGTATAAAGACATTTCTTATAACCAAGTCTCGTCCCATTCAGAGCACCCGTGGAGAAAAGGAAACCGTAGATGACTTAAATTACATTAACGAAAGGTAAAAACAAAGTGTGAAGAGAAGTGATGGAATGCACGCCTAAATGCATTCGGAGCCAAAAGTTAATTGCTAAGAAATACAAATCATTCTTATGATTAGTTTCAGGTTGAAAAAAAAACGATAAATTTTACGTTATACCAATTATTTCACTTAAATAAAGAGCAAACAGTAAAGGATTTAAATGCATATTCATGAATAATGAAGCTTTCATTAAAGTGTGGATGAACCCAATCTTGATCTACAAAGAAAAACCGAAATTGAAGTATGAAGAACTAGGAATGAATAAATTTCCTGTTGTGTGTGAACAACACGATGATTTAACATCATAAAAGAAAACATTCTATTTTTCATGAGTGCAATTCCATTCCAGCGATGATCATGATGGTAATTACATAGTTCAGTTATTCATGACAGATAGATTAATTACATTTTCATATTCAAATTTCAAAGGTTACATCGGAAAATGCTCTGGGAGCAAAAACAAATGGCCGTGGTAATGGATATTCCGTTCAAGCTATATATATGCTTCTGGTTCAGTTGCTTATGAAAAAATTCGTTTGTTTACACACACACACACTACATGTGTGTGTGTGTATATATATATATATATATATTATATATATATATACACACACACACACACACACACACACATATATATATATATATATATTAATATAATATATATATATATCTAACAATAAAATCCACCCCGGGTGGGGGTGGGGTATGTAGGGGATCGGCAGGGGGAGACATGAAGGGTAACGCCGGGTTCTAGAGCAGCACAGCTCGCACCAGAGTCAAAGTAATAGGGTCTGCTCAACTCGGCAGTGGGGGCGGAGCTAATACTGTGACGTCAGAAGAGTAACACTGCTCGTGCTTCTCCATTGAATTACTTAAAGAAGCTTTAGTTTTTATACATTTAATCCATATGTCATAGTTTTTTTTTTTTTTTTTTTATAAAATCTTGATAAAACCTGTAAAGAGGTCACATGCTTGATGTTTTTTAATATCCATTCAAAGTATATAGGGTCTGCTCAACTCAGCAGTGGGGGCGGAGCTAATACTGTGACGTCACAATTACTTAAAGAACCCGTATTTTTTATACATTACATCCATATCACATGGTGTTTTTCATAAAATCTTGATGATAAAATCTGTAGAGGTCACATGTTTTATTTTTTTAATACCCATTCTCTCATTTAGTCACGAAACCTTGTTTTATTGCACAAAACATACCAGTTTGAACACACATAGCTACTCAAGCTTTCTTCATATATTTATTCTTTACTTATTTATTTACGTACCTATATACTGGTTTGCTGTATTCTTTTCAAGTCCATTGTTTCTATTTAACATTGACCAAACTCGCTCCTCTCTCTTCTCTCTCTCTCTCTCTCTCTCTCGCTCTCTCTCTCTACGGTAGTAATATTATCAAGATTATAAATAATTCTTAAGAAATTTATTTAGTTCTGTCACTGTGTTCATACATCACTTTGAAAAGCAACCTTTTTTATGATAAAGGTTAGAATGATAGATTAATTATATTTTCCAAATCTTATTGTGAATACTTATTGTTAAGCAATAAACAGAAAGAAAATGTGGATACAGGCAGTGTAAAAATGGCAGTTGCATTTGCACGACTTGGCCAAAAAAAGGAAAACAATATCAAAAGTATAAGAATTACATCATATACGATATAAGGTATCAAAGGAATAAATGATGAAGAAAATTATGCAGGGAACACATTTCCAGCAAATGTCTCATTAGCACTTCATATCACATAAATATACTTCCGAACACATAAGTTTACATATAACACAAACTGTATACATAAAGGTGTTAATTATGCATGCCTCAAACGATTATAATATTTTCCAAAAAAGTACAAAAAGGTATTCGTCAGTCTGGCTGGATGTATCTGATGATGTTTCACAAGGGGCGGGGCTAGATTTCAGATCTCCCACGAACGCTTAATTTTTTATAATTTTTGCGTGCGTAGATAATATTTTCTGTGCGCAATTATGGGTTTGAAAATAATTGTAATTGTAATGTGTCATATACCAATTGAAAGGGAATTCTTTGTACTTTTACATGGTATATAGCAAAATGTAATAAGATGAAAAATGATGTAAGAAAAATGTGGTAAATATTTACATAAAATTTAAAAATTTTGGTCCGTCTTTGAACTAGAATTCCTCGAAAATTTCTGAGAACACCTATCAATTTTATTTATGCATTATATAGCAAATTTTATCAGCTTTCTAATTAATTTTTCAGTTTCTTTCTATCATCATCACTTACTCAGATACGCTACAAAACGTGACGGATGAAGTAATTGCACATTTTTGTGTGCGTAGATAATTTTTTCTGTGCGCGCTTGTGGGTTTGAAAGTAATCGTGATTGTAATGTGCTATATATCATTTGAAAGAGCATTCTTTTTACTTTAACGTAGTATACGGCAACATGTAATAAGGGAAAAATTTATATAAAAAAACGCCATCGCAAAAATAGTTATATGAAAATGTTATCGTAAATATAGCTTCATAAAGATATGGGCCTTTTGTAACTGATGACGTTTCACAAGGGGCAGGGATAGGTTTTAGTACCGCCTCGTGAGCAGACCCTGTATATTTTGACTCTGGCTCGCGCCATCAAGCTCGTATATAGATAGGGTGCGTGTCTGGTTACTTGCGGATTTAACGTGAGCGATTATCAATGTACCATGTAGTCACAAGGCTGTGGTGGATCGTAGCCAGGATGGAGAAAGACAATTGGCTAGCAATCTCACCCTAAATTACTTTTAGTTCGTAAATGCGCAATTGATACATAAATACACACGCACATAACAAATGTATGCTCATACATAGGAACATATATACAGACACATAAATACATATACACATATACACACACAGACACACATATGTATATATATATATATATATATATATATATATATAATAATAATAATAATAATAATAATAATAACTTCACCATAGGCCTCTTTCCTTGACAAGGATGACTCACTTGGACCTTGTTCCCCTTTTAGTTCTCACACCCATATCCTCCATGAACCTAAATCGCTTCTTGGATCAAAAGTGACCAAGTCTCTTTTCATTTTTCCTTTTCAGGAAAAATCTTGCTGGTGAGGTAAGGAAGGATGTTTCCACATGAGCTCCTCGGGTATATATATATATATATATATATATATATATATATATATATATATATATATATATATATATATAGTTATGCGCGTATCTCTTTGAAGACACATATGTAAAAAAGAATAATAATAATGCAAACCGTGTAGGCTTACTAAAACAGCTCGTCTGAAGAGAGCATAAAGAAGTCGGAAAGAACCCGCTCTCATTCGGGCGGGCGATGCATCAAAGCATTCTTTCTGTAGCGCCGCACCGCCAGTCAACATTTCCTCATTCGGGAGTCTATGTGATTTCTTGTTTCGTTCTCTCTCTTTTTTGTTCCATCTTCGCCCACTGCTTCCATATAGTGGCGTCATCGCGATGCAAAAGAGAGGGCATCTATTTAAGGGATGTCTAAAGTTTGGTTGTACCTCTACACACAGATATGTGCAACACTCACACACACACACTAACATACACAAACACACACACACACATACACACATCAGTATCTAGTCTATGCACGAAACCTAATAATGGCGCACTGACGCCATCAAATTTCAAAAGAAAAAGTCACACTTGCTTATTTCAAAGGGCTTAACGAAGAGCTCATCAAGACTCTAGGATAGAAATAGACGCCCGACCCTTGAGCTTACAGAGCGCAAGAACAGTCAGTCATCTGTTCAAGTGTTTTGTTTTGTCTTCTCCACAAGTGGCTTATCTTCGCTTCTTCGGCACGTTCATCATCAAACAACGAAATCCATACGGACAAATCTCCCGATTCCTCTTCTATCTATCTAGTGCTTTTTCGAGCACAAGTTGATTATTGGTGGAGGGTCCTATTATTTTGGAATATGGAATCAACGGACAGGAGCATGGTATAGAGATAAACGAAGTTACCGTTGTTACTTGTAATTCACCTATAAAAAAAAGCAACACGATGTTAAAGTTATTTATATTAATATTATTACATGTATAAATTAATTGCTCTTTCTAATTTGAAGCAACTCTTACTTCTGAGAGCATTCGAACCCATTTTTATATATAATCTGGTGTTAAAAAATAGCATATTACATAAACAAGGAACTGCCATTTCGTCTTACATATTTCGAGCATAATGAAGCTTTTAGTGCAATAAATCCAATCATGAATGACCGACTCAAATACAGATCATAAAGCGGTGACTTACGTGTGTTGTGTGTGAGGAATATTTCCAAGGAACACCATACCTGTAAAAATGAGATTCAAGAGGTTAAAAATAATTTTATAATTATATATTGTATTGTACAAAAACATGTCATATGCTATTGACAAAAATACTCCATCCACTATCATTACGACAAGTAACAAATATCGACAATAACATTATGAATACTAAAAGCTTGACGATGAAGTAACATATCACCTAAATGAAACTAGTAATAAAAAACAACACATTAAATTGTATATGCTAACATTGTATAAATTCCTTAATGATGGTAATTTTCCATCCGCGTACAGTTCTTTCTTCCAATAAAGGTGAAAGAGCGTAGCTCTTCCTCAAATAACTTTAAACCTTGCATGCATCATCTGCCTATCTGCGTAAGCAGCCACTGTCTGTAAGTCTCTCACCTAAATGAGACTATTTGGCTTTATTCGCACAGAAATGAAGAAGAAGAAGAAGAAACACTTAATGACACATCCCTTCTCGTCTCTATAGATACGTAGCGTTTGATGTGAAAATATTTCATCTTTTAATGTCATTCGTAGAATCAATCTCTCTCTCTCTCTCTCTCTCTCTCTCTCTCTCTCTCTCAGGTTTCATTTCCAAGAATCTTTCCACCAATCATCTTGATTTCAAACGAGCTTTTCAGGTCTTATGGTTCCAGGAATTCCAGCAATTTCTAACCATGGGAGACTGGACTCCTTTTCTTCACAGGTACATCATTTTGTTTTTCTGGATAATGTCTCCCACGAGAAAAGGTGCCGTAAAAAGGAATATCTACCTCTTATGCTGTATCTAGGTAATGGACGTTTACTTATTCTCTTTTATTCATATATTTAAGCAAATTACGCTTACATAATATATATAATATATATATATATATATATATATATATATATATATATATATATATATATATAAATATATGCAGAAGCCAGGTACTATGTCGTACCTCTAAGTAAATGGGGATACAATCCACGATGAAGTAAGATCTTTCTGTAGTTTAAAATATATATTTCTTGTAACAGGATTAAAGCTTTCGACCATCAGCTGTGGTCTTGTTCACTAAAATTTTAGTGAACAAGACCACAGATGATGGTCGAAAGCTTTAATCCGGTACAAGAAATTAATCTTTTAACTACAGAATGATTTTACTTCATTGTGGATTGTATCCCCAAATATAGATATATATATATATATATATATATATATATATATATATATATATATATATATATATATATATTTAAGTTTAAGCAAATTACGCATATATATATATATATATGTATAAAATGTATATATATATATTATTATATATATATATATATATATATATATATATATATATATATTTAAGTTTTTAAGCAAATTACGCATATATTATATAGTATATAATATATTATAATATATATATATATATATATATAATATATATATATATATATATATATATACATATATATATATATATATATATATATATATATATATATATATATATATATATATATATTATATATATATATGCGTAATTTGCTTAAACACATGAATAAAAGAGAATAAGTAAACGCCCATTACCTAGATACAGCATAAGAGGTCGATATTCCTTTTAATGGCACCTTTTCTCGTGGGAGACATTATCAAGGGGGAGAAAAACAAAATGATGTACCTGTGAAGAAAAGGAGTCCAGTCTCCCATGGTTAGAAATTGCTGGAATTCCTGGAACCATAAGACCTGAAAAGCTCGTTTGAAATCAAGATGATTGGTGGCACCATTCTAGGAAATGAGACTGAGAGAGAGAGAGAGAGAGAGAGAGAGAGAGAGAGAGAGAGAGAGAGAGAGAGAGAGAGATTCTACGAATGACATTAAAAGATGACATATTTTCACATCAAACATTACGTATCTATAGAGACGAGAAGGGATGTGTGTGGGTGTGTGTGTGTGAAAAAGAGAGAGAGAGAGAGAGAGATTATCCTGTCATTACTCCATTTCGTTAATTTCCGTAATATAGTTATCAAATATTTTCTGGAGGTAGATTCTTCAATTCAGCATGAATAGCGATGACTTAATTCGCTAATGAAGGTCTTCCCTTCGGCTTTCTTAACTCTCATTGGTCTTCCTTCTTCGCTGTCGTTTTGCAATATATATATGCATGTATATGTAGAAATATATATATAAGGCTATATATATATACATATATATATATATATATATATATATATATATATATATTTACACCTATTGATTGATCGGTTGATTTATTTATTAATTTCCAGAATTCAAAATTGAAGCGCATCAATAGGATACAAATCATATTTTTTTCTTTGCAAACTGGTCAACTTAGCAAGCATAATTAACTTTTTGTTTTCATTTAATTCCCGTCTTCTAGCCCTTCTAAAGATTATGTGTGATTTACAAGCTTTGTAAGAGGACTCCACGGACTATTGTACAAACTTTTCTGAGTTACGGAATGTTTTAAATCTATAAATAAATGGGACACCATAAGAACTTAGTGTGATATGATTCGTTTTTCCATGAACTATACCAGTATTACTTTCTAAGAAGGTTAAGTGTCCTCATTGAGCAAGAAACTGATCAAGAAACATTAATGTTCTTTATGACGGGCGTTCTCATTCCAAACTAAATGTAATTTCAGCAAAAGAAAAGGGTTATAGCTAACTTGTTTCAAGTTACTTGGATTTATTAGCGTAAAAAATTGCTCGAAAATAGTAATACGTCACATGTAAGATATAATCAATCCAAAGTCCAGATCATCATTTCAGAAACGTTCTTGATGCACGGTGGGAATTACAAACATGAGCCATGCAATTGTAGTTTATCCTATCAATAAATCAGCGCACTTGAAGCACCATAATAGCCTGATAAGTGTCCTCGCGAACAGTGCGGGGTAAGAGCAGCAATCAGTTTTTCATGTACGGTACAAAATTAACGACGACGACGAAGGCGACAATAACGACAACAACAACAAAAACGACACTGAGGAGAGGTCCGTTACAGCGCACCAGCAGCGTCCTGGGACCGACCCCAGCTAGCCTCATCAAGCAGGGGGTGGGGGGTGGGGCGTCCTCACATGATTCTTCTCACCCAATTTTCTTCCTTATAAACCACCAGCAAAAGAGGCTAAGAGGGTGGATCACCCTGCCGGCAATATTGAACCAATGGATCGCTCAGCAGTATAGGGTAGTAAATGCAGTACGGTTTGGGATGAAAAGGATCACTGGGGCAACGGGATCACGATGACGTCCCCTTATAGCCCTCAGGACAGGGGAGCGCGCCCCGAATGAAGCAGAGAGATACAGGAGCAAAGAGCTAATGAACCTTATCTTTTTTGAGTAGCACAAGTCTGCTTATACGAATTATGAACAATCATGCATGCATACCTCGTAAAATGACTTTAAAAATGCATGTACCTACATTTAAAGCATGAGGAATGACTGAATTACATAAACATTTTTCTTATGCATTTCAGGTGAATTTAATAAGCGTATCTTCTATTTTTGTTTGTTACTTTTTAAAATCCTTTATTTCAAGCTAAGCTACATCTGATATTCTTATTTCTTCTTTTCTTTAAGCCCTCGTGGCACTAATCAGCTCTGCTGAAACTTGATAAATTAAATCAAGGACGTTATAATAATAATAATAATAATAATAATAATAATAATAATAATAATAATAATAATAGGGTACTACTATGAAGGAATGGATATTCATAGCAGAAATATTATGTAAACTTCCTGTCAATAAACAAAAGTGAACGTGTTCAGAGTTTATTTAATTACAATGACAGAAACCTGCAGCTCAACAACTTGCCAAACCTAATTAAGAAAGGGAAAACGAAAACAGCATCTGGACGGAGCACCGCCATTTCAAGCGCCATCACTCTAAGTTCTGATTATATTAGCACCTTTATGTTTAATTAAAAAAAGGAAAGAATATCATTACTATTACCAGTGGTGGCACTCTACTATTGTCTTCATAACAATTCCTTAACCACCCTAGAGATGAGAAGTATGATTTACGAAACCCATGACCGAAAAATTTATAGTGAATGAAAAAACGAATCGCATGCATACAGACAAGCAAAGATTTGTTCATGGGAATGTTTACAGAAATGAAAATTTGATGACCAGTTCTAACGTTCCATTTTCATTTTAGAGCAGTGTTTGTAGCACTTAACGACATCATAAAGGATAACATACTAGTAACTAACTGCATGTTACCTGCTGAATAATTATAACAAGAGCATAATAACAGTTAATCATTTCATCACACAATTCAAACAATACATTTAAGGACTAATTGGTGAGAAACGGAAAACTTCCACATAGCAACACCCACTGTAAAAGGTGGAGAACAGGAGGAGGGAGGGTGACAGGCAACCTTGCGATAGAGTTATGTCAATCCACAGACGTGGAAAAAAAAAAGATAAGGCAGACATTTTTTGCCGTGAAGTTTATTGTCACAACTAGTTGAAATATAGGACTGAGCATATTGTCAAGAAATCATTAAAAGACTAACTATAAAACCGTAAACTTTATTGTCTTATATTGCCCGGTAAAGGATTTCCAAAGTCATCAGGATATTCGAATATGGGTCTTTATGTCGTGCAATGAAAATAATTCCGATTATTGTAATATAAAAGCTATTATGATTTTATCAATTCTGTATCTCGTTTTAACCATTTATGTTACATTAGTCTTAAAATATATATTATATATATAAATATATATAAGCCGGTGAAGAAATATATTGAAAACTAAATGCAGTGGCTGTCACGATTTTCTGTGGTGTGGATTTTATTCTTAATGAGCTTCGAGGTAACATTTCGTAGCTTGTTTTGTTTTACTCTCTTCCAATGATATGGGTTATCTGTTCAAACAAACAATGATTTACAGCAAACGCAAAATCAATTTTTTGGTGCTGTCAGAAGATAAACGTGAATCATTTCGCAATGTGTTGCATCTGTAGGCGAGGGTTTTTCAATGCAAATGTAAAACTTAATCGGATTTTGGCCAGGAAGCGATTAGAAATCTGTCTCTTCCATCGCCAACAGTAATGGTCGCTTTATTTAAATTCAAAATGACTTTCCTCATCCGATTTCAGCAGGTATAAAATCGAACGAAATAACAATAACAGTTACGCTCACTGTTTTCAAGGTAATGACATGTCATTCTGCAGCAGATGACATTTCGTGTAGGGTTCACGCACAGAGGTGTCATGAGTATCATACAAGACAAGGCCTGACCGTAACACGTTTCTTGATCGGACATTCAAGCTGAACATTTACATTGTCTACTGCGGCTCGGAAACATCAAATAAAAACTCAATAGCTTAATTCTTTAATTTAGAGATTATTGTCGATTTTCAAGGAGTAACTTTGTTTTACTTACTTTCCGACATACTGAAGAATACTCCTTATTCAGGACTAGGAGCTTCCGTTCCTCCTGAAACCGATCACCTGGCATGTGTCTGTTCCCTGTTGCTTTTCCCCTGATCCCTTTACCTCCTGCTATGATTTACTGCGTTATCTATCACTCCGAAGGAGACGGCCCCTGCCACCAACCCTCTCCCTTTTTGCCGCTGTCTTTCAAAAGACGCTCCGTAATGCTTTCGCAGCAAATGATTCATTGTTGTATAAAGTGAATGCGAAGTGATTTGTGGGCAATTAAGCGCCATTGTCCGCATAACTGGGATAAAGGTGATGAAGAGGGACAAAGACATTTCTTCCCCTTCTTAATTTTTGGTAAGTTGTCTATTATCAACTGTGAATCTGTCGTGATTTCTACGCAATTAACAGGCGATTGTGCTGTTGATAAGAAAGAAAATAAACATAATTACGTCGAGAGATTCTCGATGTAAACAAATGGCGGCTAATGTAAGCGGTCGTCAGGAAGTCTGTCGTAAATTATGAAGACATTCACTTAACGTCTAGAAAACTTTAACGCCGTGGAAATAACATTCAACATTCAATTCCGGGAGCTTGACATGGTATTCGTCCGAATGCGTCATAAAAGAAAAGAAGAATAATAATAATAATAATAATAATAATAATAATAATAATAATAATAATAATAATAATTTCGTAATTATTCCTTCAAAACACATCGAGTCAAAAATGGGATTAATTATTCGAAGTCCCGTTCTTACGTTATCTATGGTAACTAGGTCGCTGATTGGTAGTGGATACTTAACTTCCCTGTAGCGAAAAACCGTCGGTCTCGACATTGCAGCATCATTCGACAAGAGTTCCCTGACCTACTTCCCTTTTAATGACAATTCGCACTTTCAATAGAACGAAATCATATGCATCTCGTGAAGAGCTACAGCATCAAAAATGAAGCCCGTCAAAACTAATTAGAAATAAAATATCAAGTGTTCTACCTGTTAGAGTTTGCAAATTACTCAATCAGGGTTAATGAGCTAAATCAGTAATTAACGCATTGGGAAAATTACCAGCATTCTCATTTGCTAAATCATGGAACGTGTTTGTCAGGTGATCACTCACTGATGATGGACATTTTCATAGTTAATTCTGAATCAATCTGTTAGTTAATGGTCTTATAAATGTAAAATATCTCATAAACCCTTCAAACATTACGTTAAATATTACTTTAGTTACATTTAGGTAAATTAAGGATCCAAAAAGTAGTAACGGCCATCCAGTAAGCCCTTCTTTCTGAGGTAGAATACAAAATGACCAACAAATCAACGGAAGAAATATGATAGTATTCTTGGGATAAAAATATATTACATCATAAATCTATAATTTCATCGAAATTGAGTTACTTTAAATAACTTTTCTAACCATGTAAGCCTTTGCATGCTCAAGATTTGAGTCAAATTGTTAATCATATAAATAACATAGTATTCCATGATGAATAGTGGCTTGAATCATAACCGGTTTTACTCTGACAAAAAATAAAGAATTTTTAGAGATTATCACATACTGTAGAAACATTGGCTAAATAGAGAGCTTGCCGTGCAATGGTTGACGAAACAGGAGATGGTATCCAAGCTTGCAACCATGGAAACTTCTGCAGTATAAATTCCCAGTCACTGTGTAGCTGATAACATCTTCAAGGACCACGGGCATATTGTGACAAATATCCAAGGAGTACGAATTTCTAGCTTCAACTGATAAAGAAAGACCTCTGAGGAAAGTCACGTCAAAACAAGTGAAGCGATCTGGTATCCTCTTTCCCAGCAGTATTACAGGGCATCAGGAAACAGCTTTTACATCAGAACAAGTAGTCACTCCAACACAATTGTCTTAGAATAACTACAGTTCAGAGACCGAAGGAAACATCGTTACAGCAGTGGACAAAAGGCTCAATGAAACAAAATGTTGTCACTTGGACAATGAAACAAATGTTATGTCACTACGGAACGTGACAACATGGAATCCCATGAATAAATTATGCACATAAAGCGTTTGGTTAGATAGGTCCATGGTATTTCTAAGCAGCATAATCAATTTACAAGTTAGAGTGTAGCCCATGTGAATTTCAAGAGTTAAAAAGGAATCACGGTACTGACGTTCGTATGTACTGGTCGGTAAGTCCAGACTACAAAAGAAAACGTCTAAATAATAATAATAATAATAATAATAATAATATGTATTTTGGTAGAAGACCCTCTTTTAGGCAAATACTGTTAAAAAGAATGGCAGAATTAAGCGAGTTGATTTTATATATTCTTTTTTCTATTTTCCTTACAATTCGCTTCTCAGGCTCAGCGATGTTTCTGAGTTACTCAGAAACATCGCTGAGCCTGAGAAGCGAATTGTAAGGAAAATAGAAAAAAACAATATATAAAATCAACTCGCTTAATTCTGCCATTCTTTTTAATAATAATAATAATAATAATAATAATTAATAATAATAATAATAATAAATGTATAGTGAGGCCTCTGTTGACTAAGAATAAAAATGGTAAGGACCTCTTTAGGATGACATTTTCTCTAAAAAAAAATATTTCTTTAAAGAAAAAATTGGTTAACCGTCAAGAAAAAGCCAGACTCCTAATGCCGCTTAATGTTAAATGACAATTCTAACACTTGAAAGCACATATCCTTGAGTTCTTGCTGGGATATTTTCTAAACAGAAAGATGGAAGGATAAAGGGCCTTTTTAAAAACTATTATGCATACGTAGCTCTGGTCTTCGGAACCAAAACATTAATTGGGTTTCTCAGAAGCCAGTAACATCCCTGCACATAATCTTATACACACACAAACATACTCACACACACACACAAACATACACACACAAACACACACACACCCATACCCAAACAAACACACACACAAACACACACACACACACACATATATATATATGTATATATATATATATATATATATATATATATATACTGAAGATATATATAACAATACTTATTATACCATACTTAGCATATCGGTATGAGTTTATATGAGAAGACAGACAAGAATGATAGGGTAGAACAGCTTAGGTTTAGAAAGGAAGACAATTATGGATTAAGTGTTCTTTTTCAGCTATGTCAGACGTTTGCTAGTAAGGGAGAATAGCTGTATGCTGTAAAAATGTACCTAAGAAGACTTAACAATGGCGTAAGGTTGAAGCCGTTAGGATAAAATATTTGCTTAGGATATGGGGCGTAAGAAGAACTGGCAAGACGAA